>NC_059077.1:55583690-55638690 GCF_020497125.1 Mauremys mutica
GTTTAGTGATGCTATCCCACTGTGTTCATTTTCTGTGTATGTTTGAGTATTTGCATTTTATTGGCATATGTGTTTCTTGAAAGCTAATTGCAAACCCATAAGTTTGAGTATTTATGGAAACTAAACCTCTATTTGCACTCCTGAGTCACTTCAACTCATGAAATCAGGGAACAGAAACAATACCAGGTGATTTATCTAACCAATCACAGCTAAGCAATGCAACTTAAATTCCAAATACCAACTATAGAATACTTACAGCATATTATGATCAATCCATAGACTAAAATAACTTTGAATCATTTAATCAAATTCAAATAATAAAATCAAGGAAAGCATGATCTGCTCAAGGATGTTCATGAAATCCAAAGGAGTTTAAATTAGTCTCCTAAAATATTTATTGAGAATTATTCACTCAACTCTAATTGATCTCATAATTCATTGAATGTATTAATGGGCACTTCATCAGATGTCTATATCTTCCTGTTAAATTCCAGTCAGCACCACACACCAGAGTGGGGGTAATATTATGCAGTAAAATTTAAGGTCCTGATATTGCTAAGTGACTTAGTGTAGGAAGGAGGCCTCCACCTCAGTGGGCTCCATTGACTTCAGAGGAGCTCACACAGGTGAAGTCACTTGTCCATCCACTATCAATGCAGGATAGTAGTGTTAAATGTTGGTTCTGTCTCTGCCTCTTATAATTAATTATTCAACAACTGGCTCAAATAGCTTGTTTTTTTTTATTGGGTTGTACTTAAAATGTGATCACTGACATGAAAGTTCCAAATATTAATCCTATTGAATGCATATGAAGAGAAATACCTCCTCTGCCTTTATGCTAAATTATTTGACCACTTGCTTGTAAAGGAATATATTGATCTGCCTTTAAAATGTTTTAAAGTATGACTCCACTGATCTCATCTAAGACATGCAAAAGTCATTCTCTTTTTTCCAACCAGGGGAATTTTCACTAATATTACAGGTAGTGACTATTCATTTATCTGATGAAATTTTGCTAGATAAATGTTCCCAAAGACTGGAATATTCCTTGTGAAAAATATGTTAGTGAGTGGAAGCAACTATTGGTTTTTATTACCAGTAGAGTCATTTACTTTGTACCCTTCAGCATTTTTCTTGATTGTAGTAGCTGAGGTCTGTCTATTGTATTTGACATTGGGGATTGTGTATTAATACATCAATTCATGTGAGCGGCTTCTTGAACTCTGCTACTGATGACTCTTCTCATCTCCCAGTTCCCTCTTGGATTAAATTGCCTAATTTGCAAAGGAGCATTTCCTACATTGTTTCTAAAATAAAACATCTAGCTTTTCTTCCCATAGATTTTGATTGTGCAATCAAAGAGAATCTTTGAGTCGACTCCAAAGTTACTTCAGGACTAATTAGATACTGAGTCTATGTATTTGCAGTTAATAAGCTTAAATACTGGGGGAACAAAATCTGTGAAAAAGATTATACTACAGATAATTAATAAAAATCAATTAGTTTGTTAATGAGTACTCTGCCATTACCCAAGGTGGTAGAAACCATCGAGGGGGGAGAAGGGAGAGAATCCGAATCCAAATCCCTGAATAGGACATTTAGAATGCCTGAGTCCTGCTGAGAATTTGAAAGGAAATAACTATAAGAAGCAGCGCTACTTGGGTTAAAACTGGCTAAATTTTCTCTTGAGATTGCAGTTCCTCTAGCTAATAAATCTAATAAAAAAGTGATTCACCTTTAGTGTATGCTATAAAGCATTTTCTGATGCCTTAAGTACATTGCTCACTGCCCTGTATTAAAAACAAAACCCATAGTTGTAAATGTCAATGACTAGGATTGTTAGAGCTCTTGCATCTCCTCGCTTTAGTGTAAAAGCTGGAAACACCCATTACCTCTTAGATGACTTTAGGATAACATTTTGCATTCAGATATAAAAATGGCACAAAGTCAAACATGATCTGACAGGGAAATGCAAAATCTGCCTTCAAATAGTCCTTGGAATAAAAAAAGAAAAGTTCAATGGCAATGTCTGTATATTTGCAAATACACTTTTGTAATACAGGAAATATACCCTGTTGCTAACAACTTTTCCTATAATTTAACCGTTCACTATGTGGCAGCTGTTAATTTCATAAGGATCTAAGCAAAAGGAAATAGACAAAAATATATTCATACTATATATATTCAATACTGAGCTATATATTCATCCTGTAATTTCCTTTTTAAGCAGGTTGTGTTATAAAGTTATAAATCACTTTAATTGGGGGTAGCACATGCCTTCAAATTTCTATAATTATTTTATAATTATAACTATTTTATAATTATAATTATTTCTAGGAAGCACTGAAAAATAACTATACTTATGAAGATTAAAACATTGGCACCACTAAAAATTGAACTCTGCATATTATGCAAGACAGGAGCAACTATGGCATATATAGACACAGCATGAGTTTTATTGTTACTAAAACTCTCTGGTGGTTTCAACCTAACTCTAAGGCTACTTATGGTGGAAGAAGGAAATAAAGACATTTTCTTGAACAGTAATATTATTTATTCAAAATTTTTCCAATCTGTGGGTCTCATCCTGCTCCAAATGGAGTGAATGGGAGTTTTTGCCACTGACTTCATTGTGAGCGAGTCCTACATATGGTGTAACATTGCGTACAATGATGACATGGCTAAATTCATATACAAGAGAAGTTTATCCAAATCATTTATCATCCCAGTGGTACAATAAAATTAATTTTCTTAATTGTGAAACCTTCCCTGTTCATGTTGATAGATAATGTGATCTTAATTTTTTCAGCCATAATTATGGAGATGCTAGTGTCTGGTTCTTATCCTGACAATTTCTGGCTGTGTGGAGAGAAGACAGTGTGGCTTAATGCATGAAGCACTGGCCTGAGAATCAGGAGACCTGGGTTCTACTGCAGGTTTTGCCACTGCCTTGCTGGGTGATCTTGGGGAAGTCACAGCCTATCTGTGCCTCTGTTTCCCCATTTCTAAAATGGGGATAATGATACTGAATTCCTTTGTAAAGTGCTTTGAGATCTACTGATGAAAAGTTCTGTGAGAGAGCTAAGTGGTATTTATTATAACATCGACAAGGCTTGTCATCCAGTTATATGTTATACTTAAAAGAATGTTTATTCTGTGACTTGCCCATATACCTTCAAGTCCTTATTAGCATAGAAATACTTTTGTGCTTAAATACAATGGGACTGATTCACTTCTCTCTTACATCCATGCACCTTCATAGTTCACCTTTAAAAACTGCTACCAAAATATCTTTAAAAACAGAAATGCTCCCTACAATGAAAATATTATGGGTATAGGCCTCTAATCGTATCCCTACCGTCACATGTTTTCTGTGTGTGTACCTGAGATTTGTTGGCAATATATTTGGCTTCACTAGGGAAGCCTCATGGCAAGCCATAGGTTCAGAACTAGCCATGCATTTTTCTATAAATATGAAAGCTCATCACAGAATTTTTCTTCCTATGCTTTCATGTGTTCTCTATACTCTCTTCCTTTTAAAATCATTCCTCTGATTCCATTAAAAACACCTTAGGCCTTAAAAAAAATTGTGCTAAACAGAATATACTTTTCTGTGTCAGTCAAACTTTGGGAAAGTAAAAAAATGAACACATGACTAACTGCGGAGGAATGAGTCTCTGGAAGTAGAATATACCTACAATGTCTCTAATGGTAGATTTATAATTGTCTATTTTTAACCTTTAAGTACTCTATCAAGCAAGGAAGCTCATTCTTGGCACTCATTAACCCCTTGATTGCCTTTTCCATCAACCAACAGGAGCATAGCTTTGGCACTTATTAGCCTTTGATAGCTATGTGAGGCCATGGAGGCATAGCTACTTGTACTTTTGGATAGTGCCTGTCACAACCTCTATTGAAAATTGTGGAAATATCTCATGAGGCATGAATCTGAAAATGCACAATGGAGTGGAAACAGCAGGGTTAATTCAAACATATGAGAGCATAATTTACATATCTCTGTGGTTTCAAATTTAAATAAACAGCTAAGCAATTTATTGATTAAAAATAATACAATCACTGATCCAATAAAAGATATTGCCTTATCTATCTTCTCTCTAATAACACACTCAGTAGGCTACTACTGCTAAGTAACTTTCATACATTTGGGGAGTTCTTATTAAATCTGATCAAATACAGAAAAACAATTTCCATGAATGTTCACAATTTTTAAAAACCTCTCTCTCCTGTTTTCTTTGTTAATATTCTATTGATCAAGCTTACTAAGAGGAAAAGTGAATTGAAACAGTATATATTACAAAAAGATAATTTCTACTTCATAGTCATGGGTACTCACATTCTAAGAATTCACTTATCCAACTAAGGAACAAAAACTTACTATGTGATCAAAATTGCTATGATTTCCAATATTCTCGGTGACCTGCATGGCAGATGTGTTGCAGATCAACAATTATCCCCTGAAAAATATTGAATATTGGCATGTGATTTTTTGAGTGATGAATATATTTGAGAAAATTGAGATCTCTTTGTGGGCAATTGGCAAACAAGAAAAGGAAGGCCAACTTTATTGAATAAATTATTCATTACAAATTATTTCTCCAGCTCTAATCATTTTGATCAATAGTCTTAACAGAGATGACTGCTACTTTAGATGCCTATTTCATTGCTTACATTCAATAAACATATTAATTGCTCAATCGATTTACATTTAACTGGCCCAGATTTGTTTATCATTTAGGCAAGGCTTAGGTGCTAAATTTAGAGTCTAAGACCCTGATTCAGCAAGCTACATAAGCACATGCAACTTTAAACATACTTAATTGCTGAAATGGAGTCTATGTATCTGAGTTGAAATATTAGCTAAACTAGTACTATTTAAAAACAAACCAGGCCAGACAAATGGCAAATAAAACACTGAGACTATTTTATGTTAATTCACACCCTGTGAAACTTTGTTGATTTCAGCAGTGTTACTTGGTTTGTAAATTAGGGCAGAATTTATTCCACTCTGTCAAGGTTTTGCAATTTGGAATGAACATAGGTTTGTTTTATTTTGTATTTTACTAAGTTCATTGGTCACCAGCTTGGTACTGTTCCTGACTAGTTACTGTGCAGTAGTAGCATATATTTTGAGGCCAAACAAGTTAACATTTTAAAAAATGCAGCTATGTTCTCTTTCCTACTCTCAACAAGACATTGATCTTTTCTGAGCCCATCTCAGACTCCAAGACAATCTCTTGCTTTTGTCTCCTTTGCTTTCCTGCTTGCTTCTTGGTCCAGAATAACTTTAACCCTTCTCCTGCTCTGCTGGAGAAGGGTTAGTCTTTACCTCCCTTTTGTACCTGTCAATGCTGGTATTGACATATGAGTGGCTGTAGGACAGGGATCAGCAACCTTGGGCATGCGGACACGCCGCTTCCCACAGCCCCTATTGGCCTGGGACAGCGAACCACTGCCAATGGGAGCTGCAATTGGCCGAACCTGCAGGCGCGGCAGGTAAACAAACCGGCCCAGCTCGCCAGGGGGCTTACCCTGGTGGGCCACATGCCAAAGTTGCTGATCCCTGCTCTAGGAGCTCCACCACTCCAGGAATTGAAATGTCAACACAAACTAGGTACCTTTTAGTTCATGATTGCAGTGTCTACAGGGACAGTTACCAGCAGAACAGCCCTGGAAAACATTTTATTTAGAAACATTAAGGAAGAGCTGAAACAAGAATGTGCTATATCAGTGTTTGAGCCTCATTACATCCCTTATCCCAAATTTCATGAGAATGACCATGACAGCCTCCCAAGACGATTACTTTTCAATAGACCAAATAGTTGGCTTTTGCCAACTAGAAAAAACCACACCCGATAAGATGATGTTTTAACAAAATAACATTTGCACTAATTTTATATCTTGATTTGAAAGATGGTTTTGTTTAATATTGGTATTAAAGTAAACACCCATTTCACTTATCACTATATACTTACATAGTATATAATCAATTCTCAATACAAAAACAAAAGATGAGGGGGAAAAGAGTATTACTATCCTTATTTTACATGCAGGGAACTGAGGCACAGAGAGTTTAAGTGATTTATCCAATGTCATAAAGAAGATTTGGAGAGGAGCTAAGAATTGAACCAGGTCTTCTAATACTTTAAACACAAAATAATCCTTCCTTTCCCATGTTTATTCTATCAATACATGTCTATTCCATCATATAATATATTCTTTAGCTTTGCTCCCTCCTTCCAAATAAAAATATAACCTTCACCATGATGCAGTGCCCAACATTCAAAACTCTTCATTTCCTTTTGTGGGGAAATAATATTACCACAGTATTTGCAATACTCCCTAGGTATTGAGTATTCCTGCAGTGAACAATGCAATAACATTGTCTAGTTACCAAAGACAAAACTGGTACTTATTTAAAGTCAACCACTTTACAATGGATGGTAGAAAAATAGGCAAGGAAAAGATAACTTTGTTTCAAATCATAGGAAAAACAGGTTGAGTTGGGAATCAGCAGTGGGTTTTACCAATGGGAATTACTGAGAATTGTGGTGCATGCTTCATTGCTGGCAGTTTTAAAATTAAGATCAGATTTTTTTTTTTAAAGCTATGCTCTAGTTCACAAAGGAACTATTTTGGGGAAGTTCTATGGCCTATGTTGTATAGGAGGTCAGACTAGATCACAATGGTCCCTTTGGAGCTTAGAATCTTATGTTATATTATTTAATGATGACAAAAATATGAGTGACCATTTAGATATACTGTAGGGAATGAATGGAAGGAATTACTGATGTAGTCTGTGGCAAGTTGGAAAGTACCGCCCTATGAACATAGTTTAAATGCAGCTTCACCTCTCTGTGGTTTAAGTATTATGAAGATCTCAACCTTCTGCTCATGTATAACTGAGTTCCAGGTAATAAGAATAATCATTTCTCTTCCTGATTTGACAATGACTTGTTAATCTCATTTTGGAGCGGAATCTGAGAGACTGAAGCAATGGAAGTGCTGTGTTGGTACCAGCTGTTCTTGTGCTGTCACTATACTGGTCTAGCAGTGTATCTTTGTAAGTTAGATAAAGATTAATATATTGAAGCTTTAGGATCAGTTGTAGGCAGCTAAGAGAAGTTCCTCATAAATGAAAAAGACAGAAGTGCCTGAACAAATGCACTACTATACCAGCTGGTAAGGTTGTAGAAATGTCTGGTAACTTCAAATATTAAGATATAGTAGAAATTAAAAAGAAAGCAGGGCATGGTACAGGTAAAGTGAAAGATTTTGCTATTAGGCCATTGCTTTGATCATGAGGCTTCAAATATATCTATCATCCTACATCTGTGAGGCTGTATTAAAAGGTTAATGAAGTTTTGTACCTTTTTGGACTTGTTATAACCAAATTGCTGGCTCAGCAAATATAAGGAATTTCAGCACTATGCAATACATCAGGGAATTGGTAAAAGGGAAAAAAAGGTTAAAGTCTTAGTCTTATTTTTAAACATACCTTAAATACTGCGCTTATAAGGGTAACATGCTAATGCTATTGCAAAGGAGCTACACAAAACTCATCATCTCTTTTAGAAACAGTTTAAAAAATATTTTCATGTGAGCCACTGCAATACTGTGATCTATATACAATGTATAGACCTAGCAGCAAATGCTTATCCTTGTAATGGTTTCAGCTAGACAACTGGTTTGTGTTCCTTGTAGTGTGAGGCTCATATCATAAGACTATGCTTGTAATACCAATACTGTCATGTGTTAAATGAGCATAGCTTGAAGTATTATTTTTTTAAAAATTGAAAGGTTGTGGCAGTAATAAAAAGGTTGAATGGTAATGTCTCTAATTGAACAGTAAGGCCTCTTCCCTATTAAGTCACTCTTTCATCTGTCTTTTTAATTATTTCATTATCATTTTGTACTGCAGTTCACAATGAAATGACCATTTGTGTTTAAGTGAAAGCTAATTATTAGGACTGAATTATTGTGCAGTTTATTGATCCCTATGGTGGATTAAGGGCTTTAAGTTCGTCTAGACAGAATAGTTAGCAAAATGACAAAAGGAAACATATAAGACCCTTGGGAAGAATCCCTATGCTCCATAAGCAATTAATGCCTGCCAGGTAATGGAATTTAAGTTTGTACTAAATCCAGCAGTGCTTTGACATTTCAACTGCCTTATAAACACATTAGTCTAATGAATTAAGACATATGAATTGTGTTTATACACAAGGAAGAACAGTTGCAAGTCAGGGATATTTTTAGGCTCTCCATTGATGGAATGAAAAATAGATAATTTTTCTCTCTGAATTTGATGAAAAATGAAATGCGCTCTGTGTCACATTTATCTCTGTTCATTCTGCTCTCTGTTGATGGATGTGTATTAACAATTTCCATTTCCCAAAGAACCTTAATCTCCCTTATGGATGTGAAAAGTACGCAGTGATAAAACGAGGGGCACACACACACACTCTCTCTCTCTCTCTACTGCTATGTAAGAAGCCACACAGACCAGTCATCTCAATCCAGTGCTGAGGAAGTTTAAAAGCAATCTGTCGTCATGTTGATGAGCAAACCACAGCTTGTGCCAACTATTCAAACCTTTGCTGTTATTTATCAGAGCTCATCTCTGAGTGCACTGCAAAGAGATCTGAAAGAGTGGATTTACCGGGTCCTCCTTTCTTATGTGACTTTTTGTCAATAAAGGTGGGCTCTGTTTTCAAGGACTTTCTGGGCCTAAGGGGGCCCTGAAGGGGTTTGAAAGGAAACCTCATAGCTTTTTTAGTACACATTAATTTTAGGACTTTCCTTCACATACTTTGCTTAATATATGTGGCTCTGGTTAGTCACTGACATCCTCTTTTTAGTGCTTTTACTTTCAAGTTTCTTCTTTACTCAGAAGGACTAGCATTCAAGAAAGCTTGTGCCTGGTCTTCCAATTCTTATTCATGCAAGTGGTGCAGTGTAGTCAAAAGGACAGAGCACTGAGCTGGGACCCAGGAAAACTGTGTTCTTTCTTGGCTCTCCCGCTGTCCTGCTGTCTGACCTTGGGCAAAATCATTTCATCTTTCTGTTGGCTTGCTATGTGAACACTTAGTTCATGGCAAGCTGGGGTGTAAAAATCTACCTCTCACTAGCCTCCTGTGCACTGTTTACCGGACCCTGTTGTCATACACTAAAAGTTCCCTAGTGGGCTTTGATCTACCTCACTTTGAAACAGGGGTAGTGCATGGCAGCAGAGTCCAACATATACTTAGTGCGTGGCAGGCTAGTGCGAGGTAGATTTTACTCCCTAGCTTGCGATGAGCTAACTGTTTGTACAGACAAGCCCTGGGTCTGTTTCCTCTTTCATTCTTATCTTTCTATTATATTTAGATTGCAAGTTCTTCAGGGCAAGGTCTGACTGTGTGCAATGGGACCCTATTGCCAGTTGGGGTCTGAAGGCACTACCATAATTAAAATAAATAATAATGAACACTGGTATTCCATACTTTTGTGGTCAGTCAATGGGAGTATGTGACCTAGCAAGGAATGTATTTGATGAGTATGGACTGGAAGATCTGGTCTTTTTCTTTTCAATTTCCAAAATCTCGACCTTGACTAGATAATATGTGAATGCACATACTTGGTACAGTGTGCAATATTATTTGATCTTCTAAAATATTATCTAGGCTGTGCTGTATTTAGTGTCTTTTCCCGTAAAGAAAACCCTTGGGACTGTCTTCCTGGTAATTGTCAATATTCGGTGGGCAATGAAAAGAGCAAGGTTTTCAGTTTATTAGAATATGCATGTTGAGTCAAACAGACTGAACAAAGCAAGAATTGCATAGATTTGAAGTAAAAGAATATCCGTAAGGTATTTCAACCTTTGCAAGAAAATTGCCATATCAGCTAGCACTTTATTAAGCAATACGGCAGATGAGACTTTCACCCCTACTGTGCCACCTCTGAGTGGGTGTAAGAGTGCAGAGGTTCTGTAAAGCCCTTAGCCAGCCAGGGAAGAATTTTGCTGGTGTAATTATTGCATAGGACAGCTGTAGGCTGTCAAACATAGGCCTTCTTGAAAGAACCATGTAGGGAGCATGCTGGGGCAAGGCTGACAGTTGGAGGGGTAGGAGTGGGGTGTGCCAGTACCTTCATCTACTGGAAGCCTGAACTGAGCTGCCATACCTTAAAGCAGTATCCCTTGGGTTGCTCTGCGGTTGTTTTCTGCTCCCAGAACAGCCCAAAATCAGGACAGATCAAAGATGACTTAATATTCCCCCAGGACTTCAAATTAATAGCAAATAGTCAAAGCAGATGTTCTGCAAACAATCCATCAGCTGAAAATTGTTCCTATCTAATTGGCAAACACTTAGAAATGCAAACAATATGCTAGTTATAGAAATTAAATTCATATCTGTAATAGGAAACTAAATGATATACACTTTGGGTGAAGCTAAAGGAGGAGGAGAGGAGGATCACTTCAAACTCTCAAAATGAAAGTACTGTGCTGATGTCCCTTCTCTAGTGTCTCTTATTTAGAAATCAGCCCTTAAAACTCCAATTCCCTAGCAATAGTAGCCTAATACAACAACTCTAGCCCACATTAAGAAACCTTTCTCAATAAACAGGTACAATAGAACCTCAGAGTTACGAACACCTCTGGGATGGAGATTGTTCATAATTCTGAAATGTTCGTAACTCTGAACAAAACATTACAGATGTTCTTTCAAAAATTTACAACTGAAAGTTGACTTAATACAGCTTTGAAACTTTACTATGCAGAAGAAAAATGCTGCTTTTAACCATCTTAATTAAAATGAAATAAGCACAAAATGTTTCTTTACCTTTTAAAAAAAAGATTTAACAACTTTCTCTTTATTTTTTTTAGCACTCTACAGTATTTGCTTTCTTTCCCCCCCCCCCTTGTTTTTGTCTCTGCTGCACTGCCTGATTGCATAATTCCTGTTCCAAATGAGGTGTGTGGTTGTTTGGTCAGTTCGTAACTCTGGTGTTTGTATCTCTGAGGTTCTATTGATTTATGATTCCATTTCCATGTAAACTCACTTTGAACACTTCCTTTTCCATGTAGAATATCGTGTAGGTTGTTTCCCCAAGTGTTCAGAAGTGAGGCTCAGCACAAAATTCAGCTACAAACATTATTTCTTGTCTGAGCATCACCCTGTGTCTCCCTCACATTCAATTTGTAGGCAGTTTTTTTCTGTTTTATCAGCAGAGAGTTAACCCTGATACCAGCACAGGGGCTTCTATGGTCTTGAAGCTAGAGGACAGGGCTGGGAGTCAAGACAGTGAGTCCTAATCGTAAATACTTCAATATGTGACCTTGAGCAAGTCAACTTCTCAGTGCCTCCATTTCCTCATCTTTGAAATGGGGAAGGTTCTTTTGTAAGACATGTAATATAGATATGCCCATGTACGTAATTATAAAATACATAGGACCTGATTTCTGCTCATCGTATTTCTTCAGCTTTACCTGAGTTTTACTCCTTTAGAGCCAGGGCCGGCTCCAGCTTTTTTGCCGCCCCAAGTGGCGAAGAAAAAAGAAAAGAAAAGAAAAACCTGATTGAACTGCTGCCGAAGTGCCGCAGAAGAAGAAGAAGGGGAGTGAAGGACCCGCTGCCGAAGAAACCCGGATGTGCTGCCCCTTTCTATTGGCTGCCCCAGGCACCTGCTTCCTTCGCTGGTGCCTGGAGCCGGCCCTGTTTTGAGCTCAGTTAGGCCCATAAACCCTGATTGCAAAAGTTTCAGATTCTCCACTGCCAAAAGAACATGTACCTCTTGAAATCACCGTGCTGAATATGCCTATGTTTGCTGATTATGTAACCATGAAGTCTCCTCTATTACTGAATCAAGTCCTTGGCACAAATATGATAAAAGACATACTGGCTGATGGGCTTAGATTAACAATGAACCTAGTAATTGTCCGGAAATATATGTTTAATTCATAAAAAGTCTTAAATCATGACATAGTGATGGAGAAGTTTTCAAAAGAAAATGAAATACTAGTAATCACAAATTAATTGAGAATGTTGGAGCTATTCCTTTTCTTGACAACGTAAAACTTTTTACCATTTCTTTGCCAACACCTTTTTTCAGTTCCGTTTCAATTCTGTTTTTTAATTCTGTTTCAAGAGGAAAAGACATAATATGATAACTTTGATCACAAATGTTTAAAGAACTATGTAAGTAAGGTTAATTTCCTCTACATTAAGTAGAACCGATACACTAAACCAAAGTATTGCAATAGTGGCTTTAGTGTGACCACACCTGGAATGCCAAATTCTGTTTTGGCCAGATGGTTATGAAAATGGTAATGACAAAATGAAAAGTGTTTGGAGAGGAGCAATCAAAATAATTTAGGCCCCCAATTAATCTCACTTTGCAGTGAGGCATGTGCCTTCTAAATCAGGACCTTAATTTGTTGGTGTGCTGACTGATAAGAAAACAGTAAAACTAACAACAGTTTGGCTAAGGGGATGACTTAAGTGGGGCCATAAGTCCACTAAATAACTGAGGCTGCATACAACAGAATGGAAAGGAAGCACTGTAGAAGCAGAAATAGTTACTGTAAATTAATTTTCTCTGAATTCACATGTAAAAATATGAAAATTAATTTACATAGCAATTTTTTCTAGAAAGTCTATGTATTGAGTCTGGTCAGGAGCATGGAAATCATATAATTCTCTATGAGGCTGTGCCTTTGTAGTAGAATTAATGTTTCTACAGCATTTTAGGAAATATAACTACAAGCAATGGGATGGAATTAAGAAAGGGAATATTTATACTGAACATATTTCATCTCTCTCTCTCTGTCCCAGCAATGGATCGTTTAGATTATGTAACGATTTCCCAAGGGATGTGATGGAAGCCACGTTACTTGCAACATCTCAAATTGTACTGGACAGAATTACATTAAATACATCGTATTAACGAAGTTGTTAAAATTGTTTTGCTCGCCTATTGCTCTGACCTCATCCACGTCTCTTTGGATTCCTCCATTGACTTCCCATTGTCATGCTGTCCAGAGTGGTTCACGACCATGAGTACCTACCTCAGGGCAGATTGTCAGAAAACAGGGCAGACACCCCAAACTGGTGGTATGTTCACCAACCAGGAACTAATATAAATTCCTGGATCACTATGTCAGTCCTAACATGGAGTCACAGACAGTCTCCTTAGGCTCTCCAGTCTATCTTGCTGCACAGGCAATCTGGATTAGTGATCAGTGTCACTTACACCAAAAATCACAAAATATTCAGGTTCTTTCTAGTCCCAAAAGACCAATTACTTACCCAAGATCAATTGGTACTCCAGGTCTTATGCCAAAGACAAGGCCTGAAGCCAATCCTGTAATAAACTATCTAAAAATTTATTGACTAGGAAAACTAGGAAAAATAAATTAGTTATTTACAGGTTAAAACAAGCAAACGCATACACACAAATGTGTTACCATCTATGGTTTCTAAAGGTGACAGAGGTGTAGTAATCTGTCTTTGACTTTGGGGATCTCTGCTTTAGTTTGGTGTTTCCAGTTTAGTTTCCAGTTATGTGTTTCTCAGTTCTTTTCAAACACCTATGGCCTTGGACAAAGCTGGCATTTGGTTTACAGGTGTCACACCCATTATCCACGATATCGGGATTAAACTTCTTGGGCCAAATTTTCATCTCACTTATACCAGTTTAAATCAGAGCCACTAGATCAGTGGTGGGTGAACCACAACCTTTGGGAGCTGCTGGCAGCTGTGCCTGTGGATGGTAAATGTAAACAAATTGTCTCTCAGCCTGCCAGCGGATTGCTCTGATGGGCTGCAGGTTGCCCACCACCTGCACTAAATCACTGAAATCAGCTATGTTACATTGTGTAAAACTGCTGTTAGGAGAATCAGAACCATTATCTTTGCCTTCATGGCCCTACACAATATGCCTTGGCCTATATTTCTAGCTTGGTCTTTTATTGTGATAGATTTATCTTTAGGCCCATGTAATTTCATGGTTATATTGGCCATCGGTTGAGGACAGGTTTGAATTTTATGTGATGGCTAAATTAGGGATGACTGAATTTAAATGGAATCCATCTTGCAACAGCAAGATGTCAGTTGCTCACCTGCATTCCCCAAGCCTTAACGGTCCTGGGGAAGGACATTACCAAGGATATGCACTGTTTGTTAGTTTCATTCCATGCACCAGAACGAAGATTAATCATTGGTTCAACTGTTCCTAACGAAGGAAGCTTTGAAGGCCTTTCAGTCTGACACTGGATGTATGGCCAAGCCAACACCTCACTCTTCTTAAACTATCCCACCTAGATATCACTCACAACGTGAATTAGATAAAGGCTCACACAATGATTAAAATAGATGGAAACAAGAGGAGGGACTTTCACCACACCATCTCAGGAAGCATAGGTCTGCTTACCCAAGCCTGGGTGAGAAGGGGCAAGCTTCCCTCTATTTTTGGAAGAGGAGAGGAAGCTGCAGTCACTTCTGTTTTCATTACTTTAACACATATGCTCACAGCATAGTAAGTTCAAGAAGCCCAAGAGTTCTTACCAGGTTATCTTGGCTATTTAATTTCTCCAGAATTTTGAGGAAATGTGTTAAATGTAGGAAATGAGGCATCATTGTTTCTGTGGCTCTCATTTGGGCTCCAGAAGGAAGTATAAGATGTTTGTTTTAAAAGAGGAGCCAACAGCACAGTTTTCTGGCCAATGGAGGTAGGTCCTGGAAGTGCAGTTGGTTTCTGTGTAGTTACCCTTTGAAGTTAGCTTAGCTTTATGATCTCTTCAATGCAAGTTGTCCCATTAATTTAGAATCTCTGGACTCTATTTATGACCAGAGAATGCAGTTCCTGTATCCCCACCTTCCTTCCCCTCTTGGGTTTGCCTGAGCAGAGATCTATCTCCCATAACATTTAATGATGTGCCCAATATGGAGCTTGTCTGCTCAGAACCAAGGTCTTGAATCTGATGGCCTCTGGATTCAACTTAGCTGCCTTAAGGAATGGAGCCTGAGGTTCACTCCAGGAATCCTTGGATCCATGGGGCTTCTATCAAGCCTTGGCCAATTAATCCTTTTAATTTTCCCAGCTCTACTACTGCTCTATGATTGATTGTCTCTACCTAGGCCTCTTTTACACCTACTAGATAATGGGGCCTCAATATTTCCCTTATAGGTCCTGGATCTCTTGGCATGCTTAGCCTATGTGGGTTTAGTTCTCCAGGGAAAGATCCAGGAAGACGAATGGCTCTTCTGCTTTGTCTTCAGGTTTTCCTCCTTTAAATGAGGAGCCCTTCCAGCTTTCTCTCCAGGTCTGCATACCCTGCTGAGAGATCTTCCTGTTCTTACCAGTTCCTCAGCTGATGAAATAGGATCAATTTCCTCAGTCTCTTGGCTTGATGCCTTTAAACATTTATGAGATTATATATTTTGAATAGTACAAACTTTAGATAATAGTGCTCTCCTCAAGGCAGGTAATGTTGCACCTGGCATCCTGGAGCTGTCCCATAAAAGAGGGTGTGATGGAAATAACAAAGGCCTTTTGGTTAACCTTTTTCAACTGAGAACTTCAGTCAGATTTTTTCCATATATTTATAAGTGCCTTAAAATAGCAGTTTATACTAGAGCGCTTCCTCGACCATAACAATAGTGCTGTTGGCATAGTGCAGTGATCTGCTCCTTCAAATACTGTTAGCTAGAGCACTCTAGCAGAATTAGTCTTTTTACATCACATTAGATACCGTACAGTTACATTCAGTAAATACACCTCTTCATGATATAATTTGATAATAGGTGCTGTAATTTTAGGGCTTAATGCAACTAAAGAGATTGACCATCTAGTAATATGTTTTAATAATAATAATTGTGTAATCTCATAGTGCCTTTCATCAAAATGACCCTGGAGAGCGTTACAATCTTATACTGTATAAAAACAGATTACCTTTGATTTTAAGAACAGATAATTTTGTTTATCCATTAGGGAATAATGCCACATTATTTTTCTTACAAAGAGGCACTCACTTGTAGATATACTTGGACAGCAATTTGTAAGAAAAATAATCTGGCATTATTTCCTTACATTTTTTTTTATAAAACAATAACCTTACCTAAAACATGTGATGTGTATTCATCCATGGGGCAGAACAAAAAAGCTGTTTAGTGACAACCTTGCACAAGAGTTTAGGGATGAATACTTTATGTAACTGATTGTTACATACTGGAGCTTGGTCAAATGGTAAAGCATTTTACACAAAATGTATGCAAAATATTCCAGTGATTTTTTTTCAGGATTTTGCACCCAACATTTTCTGGGATGAAATTTCAGGAGACTAACAATTACTGATAACAAAGCATGCAAAAACCTAAAAAGTCACTTTCACGTGAATGTAGCAATTTTTAAAATGCCGGAGAGGGTATCCACTAAAAGCTGTTAAGTGCTAGGGATTGGGAGGTCCTCAATTCCTTTTATTTAGGTCCTGATTCAGGATATTGATGCATGAATAGGCCCACTGTCTTTGACTGAACTACTTATGCATTTATTTAAACATATGCTTCCATACCATTTTGAATTGGGGCTTCAGATTGCAATTCTATGCAGTGTCCCATGCAGTTTACAAACGTGAGAAAAGACAGCTCTACTTCAAAGAGCTTACGCTCTGAAAGACTGTAGTGTTACAAATCCTGTACCCCATCTAGTGCAAGCCATTATGGGGTGGTCTCAACATTCTGGAGTTACCTGGTCCCCAGGCGATTTGAAAATGTGTGTGTAGATTTTATGCCCTTTGAGGCAAGAACCTTGCCTTTGGAGAGTTGAGGTGGGATAGAGTTGTAAGGCAACCAGCATACTTCTGCTGTCTGTAAAAATAAGTCAATATTTGGCTTGTGTAACACACCTGAAGTTTGACTTTCATAACAAATTTGAAATATAAATATTTTCCTCTTTTTCCTTCCCCCTCTAAAACATTGGAGGTTATGATAACTGTATCCAGAATACTATATCCTGTTGAAACTGCTGGAGGGAATTTAGCCTTCTGAAACACTTCAAAAATAAACTCAACTTCATTCTAACTTTCATTATAATTCTGGCAAATAAAGAGTATCGTGAGTTTATTCAGTGACTCTTATGGTTCCAGGCATGATCATTTTACAAAAAATGGTGCTTTAAGGATTAATTGATAAACTTAATGTTTGAGAAATGTTGAAGGCACACAGACTTCCAGTGACAGTGGAAATTAGATACCTACTGCACTGTAACCCCTCTTTGCATGATTAACTAGTTTAAGATTGTATTAGAAATAAGCAGTACTCTGTAAGTAAGGGCTGCTCCGCATTAATATATGATGGGCACACATGGAAAAATTAGATTAATTTTGGATAAACATTCAAAAGTTTGGCTGCTTAATTGATCCTTTTTCAGGGACTACCTTATGACTCCTTCCAGGCTCTTTCTCTCTGACACACACAATCTCCCAGCATCCTCAGCTCTCCATATCTTGATTTTGTTTCATCTGTAGCAGTGAGCTAGAGAGGTGGGGTGGCTGAGGAGCCCACCATTTTCCTTTGAGAGAGTTCCCCTATGCCAGGGAAATGCTCTAGGAATTTTCAGCGGATTAGTCCCTTTGTGCGCTGCCTTAGTGATGCAAATAGATGGTGACTCACTTGAGAATCTGGCCCATAGCATTCAAAGGGGGTGGTCAGGGGATCACACACTTTACATTTTGCCCTTAATTTTCTTTGTAATTCTCTGAAGAGTTAAAATTTTCAAATTCTCCCAACTCAGCCGAACTCAAACCAATTTTCAGCCCAATATTTAAAAGCACCTCTCCTTGAACCTCAAGACTCTTCTTCTCTCTCAACAGGAGACCGCTAATATTCACTGATTTTTTTCCCACTCTAACCCTTTTGAAGAAAAAGGTAACCTCTTCTGGCTTACTTCATTCTAAGGAGGAGAGAGTTATCTCACTTTCTGGTCCTCTGTAATTCAAACTATGCCTCCTGCTGTTGCTGCTTGGGGGAAACATAAGATGGTCTCTACAATCCTATCCTTCTGTGGTAATTGTTGGTCTCTATCCATTCCTCTTAAGAGCTAGTTTTACTGCTAGTGACTTAAAGGGATTTTTTTTCTATTTTCTGGCTTTTGTAAAGTGCTAGGTAATGTTTCAAAGCATATCACATTCGTCATTTAAAGATGACCAAATAACTGAATAATGCATCCAGATCACAGAGAATAAGAAGCAGTAGCTATAAGGGTGCCCACTTGTTCCTGCTACACAGCTGCACTGCACTGCACTGAGTGCTCTATATCTCAATTCATCATATTCATGAAATCCATATCTGTAGTATCTTGGGAAATCAAAGGGGGTAAATTTAAATTGACACAGAGTGAAAGCAGATGGGAGTCCCTTACCCGGGTTACATACACAAAGGATGTTATTTTCTCTGTTCAGATTCAGCCTGTTCCTCTCCTGTTTAGTCAGTGGTGAGCAGTAGTCGCCATTCTGTCAGTTCACCATAACCTCACGTTATAGCTGTGGAGCACAGTATGGTCTAAACTAAAAGCTTTTTTTAGCTAACCTCATTGACAGACCCTACACCACATTGATCAGTGAAGGAGAAACTATTTAATTGAAAAACTTTAGTAAATGAGATAAAAATTAAGATGTAGAAGATAAATGTCTGATGTGGAAGTAGATATTTCCCCCTTTAATGGAGACCAGGTATAGTAATTTGTGTCAAATGGAACATTGTCTATTATTGGGATTGGGATTCACGTCTCTTAAATCTTACTTTTGGCTCTGCCACTTGGTCATTGTGAGAACCTGGGCAAGTCATGTCAACTTCTCAAAGCCTCAATGTTCCCATCTATAAAGACGGCATGATATTTTCCTGACTTACAGGGATGGAGTTGAATGTATGATGGGGATTTCCGTCTCGGTTAGGTTGTTCCAAACTCTTACAAACTTAAAGGAAGAAGGAATTGCTTCAATGCACAGATCTCTCCCAACACCTTTATTAGCACGTTGTGTTGTGGTGTCCACCCCATGCAAGGCCTGAAGGGGTAAACTAGGCCAATTAACTTTAGGCTGCACCTAAGGCATGCTAGGGCCTAATTGCTGATGAAATCCAACTGAGGGAGGAGCTGGGCACAAACTATAAAAAGAGGAAGTTGGTAGGCTGCAAGGAGGAAAAACTTGCAATCAGACTCCCAGATACAAGGGGGAAAAGTAGGAAGCAGTCCAGGGAAGGAACTTGACAAAGCACAGTATGGAACTTTACTTTACTTTACACAGAACTTTACTTTTGACTGCCCCTCCTTTCGCAGCTCGTCAGCATTGCAGGCTACTCCTTGGGCCTATCCACAGCCCTGAGCTCAGACTTTGCTGCATTGCTGCAGCAATAGCAGCAAGTCCCCTATCCACCAGCCTGCACAGTTCTTTCTCAAATGGCGCATATTTCCTCCAGTCAGAAGAGGGATGGCTGCAGGAAGCCAGGGCAGGATTTCTGTCTAGCTCTCTAGCCAAACAGGGCTCTGGAGGGATGGAGAGCCCAGCCTTTTTCTCCAGACTACTCATCCCCAACCATTCAAAATTCTAGGGCAGGACCAGTTTTCACAGCACTGCTGCTGCTATATAGAGTAGGGGCTCCACATATATAAAGTATTTTGAGATATGTATGTAATAGACCATAAACAGGCAAAGTATTACCTGTTGAACATTGTCAGTAGTTTTATAATTTGTCTCTGAACTGATCCCTGATTCGGAATGAGAAAGAGAATGACATGTACTTTACTTTGTACATCTCCTTTCCTGAGCTAAAATATTCCTTCAGTGGCTAAAGAAAATGGGAAAGAGATCTTGGAGTCATTCTGGAGAGTTCTCTGAAAACATCCACTCAATGTGCAGTGGCAGTCAAAAAAATGAACAGAATGTTTGGCATCATTAAGAAAGGGATAAATAATAAGACAGAAAATATCATATTACCTCTATATAAATCCAGGGCACACCCACACTTTGAATACTGTGTGCAGATGTGGTTGCCTCATCTCAACAAAGATATATTGGAATTGGAAAAGGTTCAGAAAAGGGCAACAAAAATGATCAAAGGTATGGAAGAGCTTCCATATGAGGAAAGATTAATAAGACTGGGACTTTTCAGCTTGGAAAAGAGATGACTAAGTGGGGATATGATAGATAAAATCATGCCTGGTATGGAGAAAGTAAATAAGGAAGTGTTATATACCCTTTCTGATAACACAAAAACTAAGGGTCACCAAAAGAAATTAATAGGTAGCAGATTTAAAACAAACAAAATGAAGTATTTCTTCACACAATGTATAGTCAACCTGTGGAACTGTTTGCCAGAGGATGTTGTGAAGGCCAAGACTATAACAGGGATCAAAAAAGAACTAGATAAGTTCATGGAAGATAGGTCCATCAATGCCTATTAGCCAGGATGGGCAGGAATGGTGTCCCTAGCCTCTTTTTGCCAAAAGCTGGGAATGAGTGACAGGGAATGGATCACTTGAGGATTACCTGTTTTGTTCATTCCTTCTGGGACACCTGGCATTGGCCACTGTTGGAAGACAGGATACTGGGCAAGATGGACCTTTGGTCTGATCCAGTATGGCCGTTCTTATGGTCTTATGAAAATAAAATCCACAAATTAGGTGGAAGAGAGGGGCTAGATGAAGCCTCATTGGGGGCTGCAGGAGTCAAACCTTCTTAAAGCTAGGAGTAATGTTAATGGTAAAATAATTTACAAGGAGCTCTCTCTGCTCCCTTCTTTACAAAAAGCTTTTTGTGCTCACTTCACATCTTTCTATCTCCTCTGTAAAAACAAACAAAAAACAGCCAAGAAAAAAAATCATTTAAATGTAGTGTTTTATCCATGTTTGCTATTTATAAAATATCTCGTCATACTCACAAATACAAAATATAGAGTCTCCAAGGTAGAAAAAGCACTTAACTGTACCAATTTGGGGTTTGTAAAACTGGAATAAATCTCCAAAGTATGAAATGTTCAATTATTTGAGGTGACTGGGTTTGTTTTGTGAACATTTCACTCAAACATAGCATTGATCAGAGCCTATCTTGCTGATCCTCAAGCCACACACACATACCAGCTACACAAAGAGATTACAGTACAGTGATTTTGCTCTGAATCTGTTGACTTTTGACTCAACTCACTCATTATCACCAGTCTACGAAAGAGATTATTGAGAAAGTAAGGGCAAAATTCACATGTAATGAATGCAGCATCTGTGGTGCAGTTTCTGCACAGTGCATAAAAATGCACTGTATAGGATGGAAGTCAGAATTTTTGCCCAAATGTTGAGAGCTTTTGTATGAGAACTCAGTGGTTTATTCTCTATGCTTCAAGGACCGGTTCTAGCCACCATTGAAATCAGTGGGAGTCTTTCCATTGGCTTCAGGGCCAGATGTGTCAGATCCAAAATGTCCAATGAAAATTTGCAGCAGTTCTAACTTAATGAGATCCCCAACATTAAAGCAATGGCATCTCCCGCACCCGCTTTGTTTTGACACTCTGGTCTGTGTCACTTGTTATGAAAATGAAGTATTTTATAATGTGTGTAAGTAGTCTGCAATCTGTGTAAATGTTTTGACACTTGTATACTGTATGTCTTTTTATGTATATAAAATAATTGCTTTACTATCCATCATGTTATCAACCTGTGACAAACTGCATATATTTCAACAAAACTGTCCTATTTTTTATTCGTTTTCTCTCTGATATTCCAGCTACTTTCTTTGATTTGAAATTTTACAGACTTCAAAAGTCCATTGTAGAGGCAGGGGTAGGTTACTTTGTTCTTGGTTTAGCTTTCTAAAAGAGATTGAAAATAAAAGGAAGGGAGTAAAAAATGGGTGATTAAAAATTCCATAAAAAATTAAATCTTTTAAATAAAACAGGTGTTGCTGTTTTCTTATCTTGTACCTAAAATTGATTACCTCTCATAATTAACCAATATACTTCTAATTTTTTGAAAAATAACGGCAGCAGTAATTGAGTCATCATTAACTATCGAGTTTATTGGACTTTTAGTCAATTAATTTAAACAATGGAACTTCAAAAAGGTGTCAGAATTTCAGTCTAAATTTCATATTAATGCATTTTCATTTTTATAACATTAAGAAATATCAAATGTTTGAAAAACCAACAGTATTGCCCTTAAAAAGTTGGCAGTTTTGCCCCACTGAAGTAAATGGGCAAAAATCCACCTAAATAGATTAGACCCCAATCCTGCATTCTGATCCATCAAAAAGGAAGAAACCGGCTTAGTATCTTTAAATATATAGATCAACATATACATTTAAAATTGGTCCTGAACCAAAAAAACTACCCAGGTAAATTCCTCACATCATTTAAGTCAATAGGCATTTTGCCATTGATGTCAGTGAGGCCAGGATTTCACTCCAGACTTTAAATCCCAGACTTTCAGAGATTAAATATCTAGAATCAGCCCCATTACTAATATAAATACATGAAAGCACTGGAGCATCAGTGTTTGGCTAGTTACACATAATAATATCGTAGCTAACATTTTTTCATTTGGGTATAATTCCAAATAGACAAGCTAAAAGGAAACTTGTATCCACTGTAATTCATACAGTGTCTGCCTCTTCCTAAAATGATACAAAAAAATCACTTAATCTTTTTTTTACAAATCTATTTTGTTGTATAATGTTATCTATTATTGCACAGCCCCTATGGTATAGGAACTTTTTTGCAGACAAAAATAAACATCTCAGGGAAGCGTACAAAGACTCTACTTAGATCAAACAATGTTTATAGAATTTACTTTTAAAAATAAGATGAAACAGATGTATCACAAGCCACTTGAGGAAGGTAATATCCCAGAACTATTTGATCTCATTCTAGAAATGCATAATCCAGAACCATGCAATGTCTAATTTAGCTAAATACATTAGTTTTTTCTAACTACTATATCAAGACAGTAAGAGGGCATGTATCTTAACACCATTTTGTCCCATACCTGCTTATGAACTGTACATTTCCAAATTTTGAAAACATCTGGCAAAGACCAAACCAAAATTTCCCATTGGAATCTGTAAGACAAAAATTGGAACAAAAATAAGAAACTGTAGAATGGAATCCTATCAAAATTCATGTCTAATCTCAGCAAAGATGCCAGACTCTCCGCATAAACACAAATCACTGCCTCAGGGCAACCACAGCCACTGTATTAAGTGGAAACAGTATTGAAACAAGAATTATTATGAAGGTTTAGGTCATAAAAATGAATCCAGTGTAAGAAGCTACGTTGACAGAAGAAATTCACAACAGAGACAATATTTCAGTAACATCTTAGCAGCAGCACTGCAAATGAAACATGAAACAAACGAAGAAATCTTCAGTCCTGCTCATTGCATCTTTTCTGACAACTAATTACCAATAAAGTTTAATCTTAATCACAAATACCAAAATAATACGGATGATAAAACCCTTCCAGAAACTTTTTACCAGCAATGAAAAATATTCAAAATATTTTCCAGCCACCTGCTAACTTCTGGCTGCAGGCATTAACCATAATTATTTTTCATATCTTTCTTTTTGTGGTACAACCTGCTGGATTTATCCTAATGAGCTGCTTAAGTATGAATGGTTAAGTATTAAAATTACATATTTCAAATAAAATGTTAAGACTACAGTACATGTAACACCTGTCAATATTATTGTAATATATAATGTACATTTAATTGCTTTTATTTTTTCAGTCATGACTGTGGCATTCAAGTATCGTTGACTTTTGCAGCTTAGCAATTATCTCAGCTTAGCTTTGATGTTTAACCTCAAGGTCCTTTATTGCTCTGCATACTTGAATGCCTTGAACATTAATTACCACTAGGAATGGGCAAATCAATTTGGGTAACTTTAATCCCAACTGTTGAACTGAAAGAAGCACTAACTTGTTTAAATTGTCCTCCTTTTCCTCCCTTTCAGAAAACTCCACATTTCTACTCCTCCTTGTATCTCAGCCCTCATTTCTTCATACATCACTTACACTTCCAGCCTGAGCTTTTCTCTTTAAGCTTCCCTGTCTCCTACTTCCACTGCTGCCTTCAGGCCTTCTTTTATGCTGCCCTTTAGTCTTCAGACAGTCCCCAAATTAATTTTTTCACTCCTTCTCTCTCCCCCATCTGATCACTTTTCCAAATTCTCGTATTCCAGTAATGATAACTGGCACATGCCACTTTGTTCAATGTACTGGCCACTGTTTGCATTTTGACGATATGTTTAAGTTTGTCAGGGCAAGAGCTTTCTGTTTTTGCTTGGCACATCGTGTATCTATACTGTCAGTGACACCAACACTCACTATTTTGTCATGAGTCTTTTGATATATTTGGTGTTTTACTTTCAGGCCCCAGCTTCATGTGATTTGTGTGATTAGATGAAAATCTTAGCTTTCACTTTTTTTTAACATACATTTCTACCTCTCAGGGTTGTGTAAAAAAAGTTGAAAATGTGAACTCTAAAAGCTCAAAACCCAGAAAAGAAATAAAACATACATATCTAATTTGGTTTAAAATCATGAAATTTAAAAATTAACTCAATTTTTGGGACCTGGCTTGTGATTTTTGAAGACTTGGGGTTTGTAATACAGTATACTATAAAACAGTGGGTATGACACCTTATCCAACAATAACAATTGTGTTATCTTAAAGAAAATTCTGAACCTGTAACAGAGTTACTGTGCTGGCTTTCCCAACCAGCCCCTAAAGGTGTGGCTCCGCCCACATGGGAAGAACACTAATGTCAGGAAGTAAGGCATAGAGGAAGTTCAGGGATGGGTCTCTTCTTCCTGTCCCTAGGTGAGTGTGAAACTCTATGTAACCCACCAGTTCCTCCCTGGGTTACTTGGGAGCAGGCAGCACTTACCTGTGTGCCCGGGTGTCTGATGATGTCAAAATTAAAGGAGATCGTAAAGCAGACCCCCTCTGCTGCAGTCCTTTTACTTATAAAGAAAATAAATTTTGGCGGTGCCTCTACCAGGGAGTCTCCAGGAATAAACCTGAGCTAATCTATGCATTGGGTCTAACTCAAAGGACCAATTATAAACAATATACACCCAATATACACTTAGATTAGAATTAACACACCTTTACTTAATTTAAGAAAACATGATATAACAGATTGAGATAAGTATATCACAACCCATTTAAATCAGCAGGTGGCACTTCAGTAAAACAATAAATGCAATTTACAGTAGTGAATTAAACTTAACCAACTTACATTTACACTGGCACCATTACCCCACCCCTGAGCACGCACTCCTCTGATTGTCAGAGTTCTAAACACTTGCTTGCCTGGGTGCACTTCAAGATGTTGAAGCTGGGGACGGTCCTCTGTTGGTCCAGTAAAACAGTCCAGGGAAGGTGATGCAGGGTAGACCAATTCTAGCTTGGGATCATTCCAAGCTGCACAACTCCTCTGAAGATGGGAATTGTTTTAATATAGGTCAATAACCCTAGGTCCTGATTAGACAAGAAGACCACTTTATCAGCTGCAGGCAAACCCTTATAGTCTCTTTGCTCTCTTCCTTCCCTTGCAAGCACTTCCCCAACCAACAAAGGTGATGGTCACTCTCACTGCCTCCATTGCAGGCCAACCTCAGTCAGTTCTGAGCACAGCAGCAGTCTCTGCCTTGAAGCTACCATTAGCCTTGGAGACTTCCTGCTTGCTCTAAGCCTCTAAGAATCTCAGCAGCAGCTTCTGGCTTTATATTAGTAGCTTAGCAGCTGCTCCTGGCTTGGACAGAGCTCCTCAGAGCAATCTCCACTCCCCTACCAGGATCCCAGGTCCTCTCACACAAGATGGAGACCACCCCATGCTCTCCTTACATCCTTTGGAATTGGAAGTCTCTCTCTCTTCCCCAAGGCAGCATGAGAATTGCAATGTCCAAGGCTGGATTGCAACACTCATGATCTTCCCATCAGGAACATTCCCAATTAAGTTCAGAGCCCCCCCTAGGAGAGGGTGTCTCCATGTAATAGTAGCACCAACAGGAGAGGAGAATGAGCTGCCCCTATACTAAGATGTAGGATCAAATATATAGTTCTTTAGCTCAATGGTTCTCAACCAGGGGTACGTGCCCCTGGGCGTACACAGCAGTCTTCCAGGGAGTACATAACTCATTTAGCTATTTGGCTAATTTTACAATAGGGTATATCAAGGATCGGCAACCTTTGGCACGCGGCCCACCAGGGTAAGCCCCCTGGCAGGCCAGGCCAGTTTCTTTACCTCCGCAGGTTCGGCCAATCGCAGCTTCCACTGGCTGCAGTTCACCATCCCAGGCCAATAGGGGCTGCAGGAAATGGCTGCCAGCACGTCCCTCGGCCCGCACCGCTTCCTGCAGCTCCCATTGGCCTGGAGTGGCAAACTGCAGCCAGTGGGAGCCACGATCAGCCGAACCTGCGGACGCAGCAGGTAAACAAACCAGCCCGGCCCACCATGGGGCTTACCCTGGTGGGCCATGTGCCAAAGATTGCCAATACCTGGGCTATAAAAAAGCACTAGAAAACTCCTGGAAAGGGTTCCAGTAGTCTGGAAAGGTTGAGAAGCCACTACTTTCGCTTACTGAACTCGTGCCTGCCTTTACGGATCATGAGTTCTAGGAATTGTGCCTGCTTGTACTAGCTCACCAAGAGGTCCTGTAAGGCTCCTCTGCCCTTACTAGTTTGGGCTAAAAAGGTCATTTGTGAAGTATTTCCAGATTTGCCAATTTGGGAAAGATTGGAAATCTCACAAGATCTGATTCTCGTTCCCATGTTTCATGGATGCTTATTTTAACAGAACTTCTAAATCTTTTGGAGGTTTTTCCTACCACTATTTCCCTCAGATCAGGGCGGTGCGTCTTCCAAGCTTTGACTGTATATCATATTTTCATTTGGATTTGTAAATTTCCGTGGTGACCCTTTTCTAGTTGGGGTTTTATGTCTTGTTTTGTTTTCCCTAAAAAATCCTTTGAATCCCCACTAGGATGTTCATCATTTGTCAGTTTAGACAATTACAGGATAAAATAGTCTGATAAATCCCTCAGAAAATGATGCATTTGTTCAACTATATTTGTTTAAATAAGTATAGGTGAAAAGTTAAATCCCCTTGCAACAGGAATCATATGTAGGTTTCTAATTATATTCAGGACATTTGTTTTGTGGCTAGGCTATTTTAGGGTGGGCCTCCGTCCCAACATTAAACTCTGATTTACTATAGATTTGTTCATATACTTTTTTCTTTCCCAGTGGTCCGAGTACAAGTAGAAACAGATAAGAGCTGGCAGTGTTTGCTTTATTGTAAACCTTATTCAGCCTGATATTTAATTATGTTTCCACGTGGATTTGTAATGTGGATTAATAGTTTTATTGTACTCCTGTGATTAGTTTTTGTTTGTTCTAATTTCTTTTTTGGCTCTTTCTTGACCTTGAGGTGAAAAAACACAGAAGATGTATTCCCTCAATTTAATGCCAGTCGAGGTGTTTCTCCTGCATCATCAGATCAATGAAAAGTAAATAGCCTACACTTCTTGTTTCACAGTGCAGTATTGATCTTTCTTCAGCTTTTGCTTCCGTTTTTTCCCTGCGTCTTGTGTCTTTCAACCCCTGGGACCGAAGTGATTGCCATAGATTGGACAAGCTAACAAGCGCATGATAAGGAACTAGTGTTTTGTGGTATACTCACATACACATGCTTGGTATATAAAGCCTGGACCTCTCTGCATTGAAAGAGAGGTGCCATTTTGTGTATGGCAAAAGTCACTATGAAAAAGAACCACAGAGAAGGCACTAGAGCAGCAGAGGATTTTAATCTTCACACTGATGTTTTATTCCTACAGCTGGTGCCAAGCTCGGTGAGGACATCGCTCCTCTGAAAAGTAAGACAAGTAGCCTGCGAGGAATGCCATAAGCTTTTTTGCTTGGGCAAATGTATGGTACAGTGGCAGCCTGTGGGTAAGTCTGAACTTAATCCTATAGTGACCATATTATTTTTGTCAATCCCTCTTTGAATTTTGAGCAACAGAGACCTTCAGAGAAAGTTTGAGAATTGCAATAGAAATCATTACTTTCTGGCAGAAAATATGACCTTCAGTATCCTATATTTTAGAGACGTGCTTTGACGTTAGTACAGAAAACAGCTTAAAAACTAATTCATGCTGTAAATTAAGTATTGAATTCATCTAATTTCTTTGTGGTGTTTTATGTTTCTAAAGTTTGCTTTTTTCAGTAGAGGATGTGAAGTAGTTTTCCTTAAAATTTATTATAATGGAAATACCTTACTTTGTAAAGCATAGAAATACTCCATATAGTGTCTACCTGTCCTCAAGTGCTAGTTAAGTTAAGAAATCACATCTTTTTACATTTCCTTTCTGGGCCCTTCACTGTCCAAAGTGTTCCCTGGCACCGAAAAATGGATAGATGAATAATTTATATTCTATTGCATGCTATGCAGTCTGTTGTTTCTTTTGAATAGGTAGATATTTGTGCTGTGCAGTTCAGAAGTTTTCTGACGTTGCTTTAGGTGCACGGGAATACTGTTTTTCTCTGACTCCGGGTGCTTATTAGTCTCTGGTACCATTGGAGCACAGCAAACTAATGTAAATATAAATAAGTAATTTATCCTTTATGTTTTATGTCATCCTTCAAATACGTAGCCTGAGCATTTGTGGCCAGGTTATCATACTGGCTCCAAAATAGCAACCACATATGAGCTCATACAAGACATGAAAAGTGTTATACAGATTATAAAGAAAAGTTACAATTTTCCTTTATATCTGATCAGTGATATTGTATATTTAGTATTTAAAAAGAATGAATACATGATCATGGGGAGCATACTGTTATACCTTACAATATTTAACTAAACATTAAACTCTCTTCTATGCAAGACCAACAGCAAATAAGTGCTTGTATTCTATGATTACTACTAACAGTACAATGATATATGAGTTTCATATGTCCTATGGATACCACTGAAATGTGGTTTATTGGCAGTATTTTCAACAGTACACTTTTATAATGTGAACCTTTGTTGTTGTTGTTGGTTTTTTTAAAAACAAAAACAGTGCACACTACACAAATTATGTGTAACGTTGGAGATAGTCTATCTCTTTCTAGTTTTATGACATTTTACACTTCTTGGAGCTAGATCATTGTTCTAACCCAAGCTATTATGTAATCCTTAGGGTAACCCCGCTGCTGATTTGAACGCTATTAATTTTCTATTATAGTGTGCTAAAGATGTTCTACTGTGTGGTGCTCACCTGCATTATTGAGTCAATGACCAATTGCAGAGTTACTCTGTGGTGGTTGGAGCTTAACTCAACCCTTTGGGATCTCATTTATTATTTGCAGATATTGATTTTGAAAAAAGGAAAAGCTAAGATGTGTGAATCTAATACCAACTTAGACCTAGCCTACAGCTGTTAACTCTTAATAGTCTGCTTACTGTGGGTGTGTGTTGTTTGAAGCTTGAATTCTTAACATTTTTATGAACAATAAACTATTTGCTGCTACTCCATAAAGATTTGAAAGCAGCCATATAATCTTAGTCATATAGCACCAAAGTTATACTTTTTTACCTTTCAATATTTAAATTGTTTAAAATTAATGATAATTCTGATTCCTTATCAGTACACTATTTAATGAGACTAATTTAATGAAGACAGACCCAGTGCTGTGGTGTGCATATTTTTTGTTCTAGATATACATTATAAAAGCCATGTGGGAAAATGTTACACACAGATTCAGGACAGTGATCCACAGTTGTGTATCTATTTGCAGGATCAGACCTTACCTGTGTTGTAGAAACTGACCAGTTTAGGGCCTGATCCAAACCCATGACTTCAGTTGAAAGATTCTCATTTACTTTAATGAGCTTTGGATCAGGCCCTGAGTCTGGCTGTGAGCTTCCATATCATTTAGTTATTTAATACCTTTATGGCAAGTTCTTTCTTCATCTCTTTCTCCAGTGCTTTACCTGATTTGAAAATTTCCATTTCCAACAAAGATGAAACTTCTGAGGGAATTGTGAATGTAAACTGTTCCTTATCATTCTTCAAATTAAATTTGTTTAAAATAGACTGCATTTCAAAAAGTTTGTCAATGGCACTTCTTCTGAGGCAATAATTGTGTTCAGTGCAATCACAGATTCTATTGACTTCACCACCTAGGCACCCACCGTATACAGGATTACTCCTGGAAGAAGGCTTGCAAGATTAGGCCCTATATATTTTTTTCCAGACTGGCACACTCTGAACATAGCATTTTTATAAGAAAAATAAGTACAGAACCATTCTGGAAAAAAGTGTTGAAGCTGGAGGACAGTGTTATGTACATTATAGTGAATAATTTCTTTAGTAAAAGAGAGTCCTGTGAAATGAAGGGAATCTAATACTGTGAGCTCCTGGGGTCTGGGATTGAGTTCTTCTTGTGTGTTTGTACAGTGCCTAGCCAATGGTGCCCCAGTTGTGAATTGGACCTCTGCATACTATTGTAATATAAATATTAACAATAATAAGGTATGGATTCAATTTAAGAAAGTACCATATAGGATATCTAGGAGACCGTAGCCTGTAAAAGCAGCACTGGAACATTTGGCAAAATGATAGGAACATATATTTGGTGCATTAGCTAATAATATAGCAAACTTTATCCCTCTGGTTAAAAGCTTGAGGACTCAGCCTTTCTGTAGGGCCCTAAATGAGTGTTGTGGGGAATGGAATTCACCCCTCCTTAGCAGACTGCAGGATTTCAATGCAGTTCCTGCATACCTCCTACCCCTAACCAAAGGCAGTCACCATATCCACTGTTGCTCTGAACACTCAGGCAGGATGTGAGAGCCACTTTGGTCCATGAAGTTACAATTTTCATAGCTCCTACTCATCTGACGACCGCTTGTATGATGTGCCAGGACTGCTGAGGTCCCTGCATTGTCAGCCCCACTGTGGGCTCTAGATAGTGGACTCTGTACACCAGGTGTGCTTCATTTTAAAGGGAATCCTGCCTATGAAATCGGAAGCAACCACACAGCTGTAATTCACCAGAGGAGCCACAGGTGTAATTTCTTGGCCTTTAGAAAAATGTCTGACACAGCATTGCAAAAAAGACCAATCTACAAAGTGAATAAATCTGTTACAGCTGCAGTGAACTATCTGTGTGGATTAGAATTTGCTTGAATATCAAAGGTAGAGAATTTCAGTGGGTGCTACCATTTTAACTTCAAGGAAAGCGTCTAGTAGAGTGCTACAAACTTTGAAGCTTACACTTCACTAATATATTCAACTTTATGTTCATATCACTGTATTATTGTCTTCTCCTTCCTCCCCTTCCTGTTTTCTACACCCACCTGTTGCATCTTGTCCATCTGTAGATGTAAGCTGTTTGGGACAGGAACTTTCTTATACTTTATATTTGTATAGTGCTCAGCACAATTGACACCAATATTAATTGGGGCCTCTGGGCACTACTGTTATGAATGAATAATTATCTGATACAAGGAATGTGCAGTGCAAAGAGTGGAGGCAACAATGATTACTTCACTGGACTGGAATAATTGACTAAGATATGACATGCAAAACTGCAATGAGAAATACAGTATAAGTTAATAAAGACAGAAAAAATAAGAAAAGAGAACACATGCTCAGTTGACATAAAAAAATAAACTGGAGTAAATGAAGGATTTCAGAAGTACTGACAGATAAAACTTGGGCTGTATTCTTTAGAAATATGGAGGTTAAAAAGTGGACTTCGCAAAGTGTTCAATAATTCTAAAGATAACATCCAACATATTCTATGATCCAGTGAATTTTTAACCAAGACAATAACCAGGATACAGAAATATGAGCTACAGAAAGTTTATGCACTAATGGAATTTGGCCAAAATTTCTTTACATGGAAGTCTAATAATGAATGGGAACTACAGGAATCACAAGGAAACAATAAAAACAATAAATATGCATTTTGAAAAAGTTAGATAACTATTAAAAAGAAAACTAAAAAGTCACTAATGCGTAGAATGCTATTGACCCTTTGTTTATGAGTCATCAGCAAAAGTAGAATGCTGGACCTTTGGATCCGCAGCATGAACCTCTACCGCTTGAGCTAATGGAGTACAACCGATAGAAGTAACAACTGAAAGCAGGAGCTTACCATGGAAGTGTTAGGCAACCTTAACTAAAGTCATCACTGCCTATAACTTTTTTGCATATATTTATTTATTTACATGTATGGTACAATATGATGTTATACTTTTAAAAAAGTAATTTTAGTTATAATGAATTTACACAAAAATGTTCAAACTTGAGTGCCTAAACATAGTCATGTAAATGCAGAACTTTGGCATTTTAAGAACAGCAACTAGAAAGAGTGATTCCATAGATGGAATAAAAGATACAAGAAGCTGACAAATTGATAATTCTGGTAGCTAATGCACACAAAATTGCCCAGTTGTCCTTTAGCTTAACTATTCTCACTGTCCTAACATGATACAATAGCAAAATAATAACAAGGTTGCATGTCTGATTAGAAAAATGTTATAGAAGAGGAACATTTTTGTTTAATCAATAATGCACATTAGCTACAGTTCATTAAATTCAGATGATTCTTCATACTGCTGTAACACTTCCAGTAAACAAATTGATTTCCTGTGCGAGGTTGACTTCTAACCACTTGTCAATTTCTGTAAAACACTTAGGGCCAACTTTTCAAAAAGATGCCTCTGGATTCACAAGCCAAATGGAGAATTATAAGCACAGTTGTATTTTTACATTTCCAACAGTTGGTGCTTAAGAGCATAAATATTGCAAGTCTAAATAAGAGCACAAAAACATGGTGGGCCTGCAGGGCATGGCCATCTGTTTAAGCATACAAGGGCAAATTCAGCATAAACTTGTAAATTCTACTCCGAAATGTGGGGGGTGGAATTTATTTTTATGTAAGGATGACTTCCTGCAGAGTTTTGTGTCACTCTATTTCCTATAATTATGGATATATAGGGTCAGATCCTAAGCTAGTATAAATCAACATTGCTTCATTTATTTCAGAGGAGCAATGCCGACTTACACTAATAAGGATATAGCTCCTCTATATGATTTTGACATTGATTTTTTTCCGTGATAATTTTACAAATATAATTTCTTATGATGTGGTACAAAATACAAAGGGAAAGCACAAAAGCAAACACCAATATAGAATTATATTAAATGTTGTTAATTACTCGTACTTCTCTCAATTCTGAATCTAAGCCCGATCCATTCATAAATACTTGGTCAGATAATAGGTAACCTAGAACAAAGAGCATTGCTTCAAAATATCATCATTATGATTGCCCCTCACAAATCCCACATGAATGACATAGGGTGAGAGCCTCACCCCTGCTCCAGACACTTTGCCTGGCAAGAGAGCAGGAACAGCATTAAAGAATACTAAAAGCCCTAGTTCCAATTGGGGGAGGATTATTCTGATGTGTGAACTGTGGAAGACAGGTGTATGGCTGCCTCCTTAGGACCTCTTGTATAGGGGATGTGCTGGGGTGAAGCTGGGGGTGGAAGGTCATGTTGCAGTGCGGCCTCAGCACACAGCACTGCACTGATTCTGGGCAGTCATGTGGCACAAGGCACAGCCCTAGGTAGGAGGCTGCAGTGACTTAGACCCTCAGAGTTGTTTGGACAAACCCAAGATCAGGAAGGCACAAAGGTAGCTTAAAGCCATCGTAGTCTCTAATACCCCTCCCTCGCCCGGTTGTGACTACAGCACTACACCTCTTAGGGTGTATCTACACTAGCAGCTGCATACACGTCCATGCAGTGTGTCCCATAATCCGTTATTGTCCACACTGAAACCCCAGAAGCACATGTCTGAAGGAGAGTAGAGGGTAAGTAAGCTAGCATGCCAGACGGATGTTGGTAAGTTTGTATCTTAGGCTGTGGCATAGCCCCATACCCATGTCTGTTTGTGGTGTTTCATTAATCGTCCTCTCCTATTACCACAATGCACTGAGCCCTTTTCTCTTTGACCCTTACACAGTCTAGGTCTCTGTCCCCCTGTGTCCCAGCAGCAGTGTGCTGCATTGACTGACCACAGCAGAACACTTTTCTGCTGCACTGCTTACATGTGAAAATACGAGACAGTTCCAAAAGCAGTTTCTTGCCCTGCTGACCATGCCTGGCTACTAATCCATGGGTGGGCAGAGGATGCCATACATAGGGCCCTACCATATTCATGGCTATGAAAATCACATCACAGACTGTAAAATCTGGTCTCCTCCCCTGAAATCTGTTCTTTTGTGCGCTTTTACCCTATACTATACATATTTCACGGGGCAGACCAACATTTCTCAAATTGGGGGTCCTGACCCAAAATGGTTTCAAGGTTATTTTAGGAGGGTCATGGTATTGCAACCCTTACTTCTGTGCTGCTACTGTCTGCAGAGTTGGGCGGCCAGAGAGTGGCAGCTGTTGGTCAGGCACTCAGCTCTGAAGGCAGTGCACCTTCAGCAACAGCGCAGAACTAAGGGTGGCAATACTATACCATGCCATCCTTACTTCTGTGCTGCTGCCTGCAGAGCTGGGCAGCTGGAGAGTGGTGGCTGCTGACTGAGAGCCCAGCTCTGCAGACAATAGCAGCACAGAAGTAAGGCTGGTAATACCATACCACGCCATCTTTACTTCTGGGATGCTGCTGGCAGCGTCTCTGCCTTCAGAGCTGGGCTCCCAGCCAGCAGCCACCGCTCTCCAGCTGCCCAGCTCTGAAGGCAGCGCTGCCATCTGCAGCAGCACAGAAGTAAGGGTAGCAGTACCGCAATCCCCCCTACAATAACCTTGCGATACCCCATCCCAACACCTTTTTGGCTCAGGACCCCTAAAATTACAACACCGTGAAATTTCAGATTAAAATATCTCAAATCATGAAATTAATGATTTTTAAAATCCAATGACGGTGAAGTTGATCAAACTGGACTGTGTATTTGGTAGGGCCTTAACCATACGCCATGTATTTGGCCAGAGCAGTAGAAACATTCATTTCTACTGGGAAATTTCACAGAGGCTGAAGGAGACGGGCATTCAGCAGACTCCATCCAAGTTTCAGGAACACATGAAGCACGTGAGGCTCCTGGACAGGAAGGCCAAAGACTCCAACAGTTGGCCTGGGAAGGCTTCTTGTACATGTCCCTTCAACGAGGAGCTTGACTGGGTGTTGTTAAGAACTCCCACTACTGAGCATGAATTGGCTCATGATCCCCTGCTCAACCCTGCTGGTCTCACTTTCTGAGAGGACACTGATGAAGGCCAGTATGAGGAGGGAGCAGGAACCATGCAGGTCTGGATGTCCCAGAAGATCCAGAGGATGAAATACCTGTGATTCTGCATCCTTACCTGGTGAGAAGATTGAAGAAGCCCCCCCCCCCACAATGAACAACCCCAAGCCATGGCAGGAACCAGAATGTGAAGCTGGTAAGTTAGTGGCCCTGCACCCACCCCATCAATATCCCTATTGCTCTGGTGTTAAATTCCCAGTTTTAAGATCAAGGGCATTTAAAGTACTGTACACTGACTTTTCCTCCCTGGATAATATGGTATGGCATTGGTATGTCTTTGTGTATTTGAACCACAGCACTGAAGCCATGGCATTATCATCCTCCGTCCCTTACCAAATCCCTCCACACCCTGCATCCAGCCCCCAGTCTGCTCCAACCTGAAATGTTCCTCAAGCGAGACAGTTCTAAATCAATAATTTGTGATGAAACATAATTATGCATTTGGCTTCTAAAACTGTTTTTTTCAAACACTTTATAAAGAAAAAATCAGTATGCTCATTTGTCTGTGCATTGTTCAGCCGGCAGTCAGGCAGCGATGGTCCTGGGACCTGTGGACTGTGGGGGTTGGTTTGGAAAGATTCTGGTTGGGGAAGGGAACAGAATACAATTGTAGAAAGCTGGCAATACTATACAACTGACAACAGTTGGTTGTCTAAGGAAAAGTTAGTCACAGCTGTCTTTTCTCCCTTGGAAGATTACAATATCTTTACAGCCTCTGTCTTTGATGTCTGCCCTTTCCCCACATACAGTCATGCTGCCCATGCCAGGAAGTGTGGGTGGGAGAAGGATCAGGTCTGGTGGTTGGTTAAAAACTGCAGTGTCCCTGTCATGGCCGGGTGATAGGCAGCCAGACATAGTAGTCAGAGCCAGAGTCCACAGTCACAAGACAGGAGTCAGCTGGATCAGGAGGTCAGAAGCAGGACACAAATTGGAGATCAGAACCAGGAATCAGGATTGCAGGACGGAGCTTCAAACTGGGGCTGGGCTTCATGGGTCCCAGATATGCAAGCATCAACAGGCTGCCAGATGGAGGGCTGGAGCATGATTGTTCCTGCAGACCCAGGTTCAAGACCCATTCAATCATGACAGTCTCTTTCCAATTGTCTGAGGCAAGTGGTTGTGGTGCTGAGCTGAATTTCAAGAACCCCAATGAAGTTGTGGTGTGTCTCTTTTCCTGTCCATTTCACCATTATAAAGCAGGTACAGAGTCAGGGATTTTCTGGGATAGCCAAGCCGGGGGGGAAGTTTGTGGTTCAAATCTCCTTTTGCATTAAATCCCCCTATTGTAGCTGAGAATATAGTCAACTTTCAGTGGAATTGCCTCCCAATCCTGCAGCATATTTCAACAAATTTCTGTTGCAGCAAAAACTCCAACTCAATCTTCAGGTTCACTGGCAGTGCAAATCTGCTTGGTCTTCCATCATAGCTTACCAAACTCCTCCATTCAGCGATATATAAAGGAGTGGCCATTGGCAGGAACATCTTTCTGTCATAGGTTGCCAGGTTTCCACAGGATGGGAAAGCCACTTCTCTTTTTCATTCTGGTACTTTGAAAATGTCCATGTTCTCCAATTGTTGGCCAGCCTTAAGGAAAGAAATTGTAAACTGGTAACATAGCCCTGGGTAGGGAATTCTCCCTCCATGCCCTCATTTCCTGTGAGCCAATATGAACATTTTAAAAGGTTAGAAACACTAATAGAGTTTTCTTATCATTATTAGCCTCTGTTCCTTCATGGGCTGCAGAACTTGTCTGAGAAACAAGTATAGTGAGGCCATTGCATTCCTGGAATGCTAAAAGGTACCAAAATTGTGGCCTTCTATAGCAAAATTATGTTATGCAGAACAATTTCTTGGCTTGCTCCAAAGGCCAAAAAAATCTCTCCTTGTTTGAATTGGCAGAATTTTGGGTTCCTGAGACTGAAACCATTTAATCAAAAGGGCAGAAGCAGCATCTAGAGACAGCAGAGGCAGATGGGGAAGGACCATGGAGGAGCTGCTCATAGGGATGGACAGGAAAAACCAGGAGCAATTTGAATTCCTCTGAACATGGGAGGAAAGATCTCTTCAACATGAACTGGTTCATGGACATGGAGGCATGCCAAAGGGAATGGGAGCATTCCCTAATGGAGAGGCTCATTGAACTGGTGGTCAAAAGAGTGCAGTGTCTACCTGCTGCTGAAACACCAGAACTAGCTCATCAGCCACCACTACCACCTTCTCCAGCCCAGGGTTGCAGTGACACCCTTCGCCACTTCTGACTTACCAGGAGGAGAACACTGAGTCTCCAAAAATACTGGAACACTGTTATGTTCCAGCCCCCCAAACCCATTTTTAGTTCTCACAACTGTTCTCAGTTGTGAACAGATCCTTTGATAACAATATGTTCTAGTTCTGATTTCAAAATCTTTCCATTAAACCTTTTACCTCATACTTTTATTAAAATTTATGCTTTATTTAATTGTGTCTTGGTCCTCCTTATTAATGATGAACTGAAGGTATCCTCAGCACCCCATATTTTATTTGAGAATCGGTGTCTGTGGTGCACTAAGCCTTGCAGAACAATTGATTAATAATGTTTTCAGTTCACATATTTAGATGACCCTTTTGATGGCCAAAACATTGGGATACGGGTGCCATCGATGGCCCCTGCACAGTTCAGAAATCCCATTCTCTGAAATCCAGCTATTATTTGTAGAACTTTTATTATAGCAACTACCTGTGGGTAAATCATGGTGTTAACTGCCTCACCAGCCTGCACAACCACAGTCCCAACAATGGGCTTTCCAACCTCAAAGTGGTTTGCAACAGACCTATAGATATCTGGCTTATCCTGCTTCCACAGACAATAGCAACCCCTTTCTGAACTGGTATAGCTTCCCTGAATCGAGTATTCTTGTGCTGAAGGTTTGCTGCAAGCTCTTCACACAGCTCCTTGGAGGTCTGTTTCCTCATTCAGAAGTTCTGAAATCACGGCTGGTCATCCCTGGTTTCCAAAACAATGTGATCCCACCACACTCTGCTGATTCTCCTGCACTAGAAGGCAATGGTTAACAAAAGGGCATACTGTGCCAATACCAGTAATCAACATATCTGTGCAATGTGTGCTAAATGAATTGTCATTGACCCAGAAGGCTTGCCAACTTTGAGTCACACTGCCCAAATTCCATCCAGCATCTCACCAAGTGCCCACTCTACCACATAGTCATTTTTCCTGCAATAAGGAACAGGAGCAGAACCACATCATCCTATTGCTCCCTGTCTTCCACCCAGTTTTGCAGGGAATAACAGTGAGGAGTGATGTGACCAGGAACTGCTATCAACAAATGTATGAAGGAAAGGGACAGTACCAACAACACATAATAAGTCAGTTTCTAGAGTGTCTCCCTCTGACACACAGGATCTTGAGATAGTGCCCCTGAAACAGTTGCGCTAACATGGAGTAGCTACAGTGGCAGTGGGGATGTAGATACACAGCATTATACCTGTGTCCAGCACAGCATATGTGGACTCTCAGGCATGGGTGTGGGAAGCATTCAAGAGCATTATACAAGCATTATTTGTGTATACACACAATTGTAGCGTAACTTTAGAGATGCAGCACAGAATCTCACCCATAGTCCCCACCACAATTTATCACAAGTTAATGGTAGAAAGAAAAGAAAGGGGGAGGGGGAGTAGAGAAAAGAAAGGCCAGGTGTAAACTGTCTGAAACTTGAAAATCCCCCCATATCTACCCCAACTCAGGACCATGTTGTTCAAATGGTTTTATCCTATGCTGTAAAAGAGGATGTAATTTTAAATCTGTGGAGATTCTCAAAGAGCAAATATCAGAGGGAAACACCTGTCTAGCATTATTTATGTTATATATGATCTCTGAAGCTTTCTAACAAAGATCAACCCCTGTTATACCAGCCACACCTACCGTAGGTATTTTTCTGAGGCTTGATCTAGCAGGCACTTTTCCCACAGAACTTGCGCTGAATTCAGTGATAGATGTGCACATGGAGTGCTTAAACAATCAGGTCCTCATTTAGAAAACCTTTTGTCGATTTGGAGCCACATGAGTTTGAATGAATTCTTTTTATCTCCAATACTAGAAGAAAATTTCATATTCTTGGTAGAAGTAGTGTGCATTTCTACCTCTTTTTTTTCTAGGCACTTATTCCATACTGTTTTGGGATTTTCCATGAAGGGCTAAATGTAAGAAAATTCTAATTTGTTACTGTGACAAGTTATATATATGTCTGAGAAGAAATGAAAGGAGATATGGAGAAAACTGTTGTAAAGGTAATCAGATTAGATAATCACAGTAGTCCCTTCTGGCCTTGGAATCTACGAATGCTTGCAGGATCAAGATTTTAATTAAGGAAAACTGTTGAATTTGGATGCCTGTTTGGATAGATGACTTCAACCACTAGTACAGCAAATAAAGGAAGCGATACTGTCTTTTTAGGTAAGGGTGAGGAGTGAGTTTTTGCACCTTTCATGGGCTTTACAGTATGGTTCTCATGCTTGCTTATCAGTGTCATTGCTACTGGAGTGACAAATTAAAGCAAACTGTGATCTGTGAAAGCTACCTTTCCCTTTTATTCCTTTTTTCCCCTCCTTCTCCTCCTCCTTTCCACTGGATGAAGCTTGGCCATACCCGAATATCAATGCCCATCATATCCACACAAGTATGGTCAGGGAGTCTTGCAAGAACAAACTTTCTCATTAGAGTAAGGTGCCATTTTTTGCACAAAGTTTTTTCATTGAAAATGCCTGGTTTAAAAAATATTTTTGTGACTAATTAGTATATTGAAAAGGCTGTCAATTTTTTTGTGATTTTTTTTTTCTGAAATTTTGACCAAAATCACTTTCAAACTTCTCATTTACCAAAAATCAGATTCTTACTGAAAAATGAAATTTCAATCAACTAAGCATTTAAAAATTCATTGTAATAAAAAGATAAAATAGATTGTATAACATGTTCTCCAAAATGGAAAACAGATTAATTTTTAACAATGCAGTGTTAAAAAAGATGAAATTTTGAAATTGTTCATGAAATTATTTTTTTCACCAACTATATTTCTAACTGAATTTCTAGCACTTCTTGGTTTGAGACTGATCAGAATTACTACAGGGGTAACCTTGCTTCAGGGCCCCTAAAATGCACATGTCACAGTACATATAATACTGTATTAGTAATAGTATTTCTACAATTTTAATGTAATTAACTTTTTCAGTGTAAATTTGGCTTGAGATTTTGATGAACATTCCTTTTAGCTCTTATTGTATCCAAACAGGTGTGTCCATCCGTAAGCATATGTAACAGTAGTCATTGAGGCTGCCACCATAAGAAGTTAAGTTTCTCTCTTTTCCGCCCAACCAAAAAAAAAAAATACTATGTGCCAAGTTTGAGTGCAGTCTCAGTCTAAGCCACAGCCAAGGCCCTTGACAAAATGAAATTATATAAGGACTTCATGGGAAAAAAAACCTGTAAGCAGAGAATTTACAGGAGCCAGGTTGACCGGTGTGTTGCTCTTAAGGCAATGAGGAGATGACAGTGTCATCTAAGGATCTCTCCTTGCTCCAATTTGTAATTACCATCATTTAGAAATTTAGAACAATAAAGCGATGTCAAAGTTGTTTGGACTGAATTATTATAGTTAACTTTAACAAACATTATGGTGTTTTTTTAATACAGTATGGGCCAGATTCTGATGTCATTTTCACCAGCTTGAATGAGGAAAGTGGAGTTACTCCCAGTTTTCACTGGTATAACTGAGATCACAATATGGTTTTAAGATTTCTAGAGAGCAATGAAAAACACTGATCTTTAATCTGAAGAAAGAGAAAGCATATAAGAGAGGTCCCTTCAGGGTGTGCTGTTCCTGTATTACCTTTGAATGCACAATTATTCATTCTGCTATGAAAATGTGCAAATACAGATGACTCCATAGATTAATGCCCTTTTGCCAGTGCCCCAATCAAAGATCACACAGAGAGGAGGAACGGATAAGACTGGAACATGACAAAGTATTACTTTAACCCTTCGGGAAAAGCTCTGAATTTTATCATGGTCCTCAAGAAAAGGAATATCGAAAAATGTAGGTTCAAAGAGAGGAAGGTGGAAAATTTTCAACTAAAGAGGTAATTTGACAAGTGGAATGGGAAATGATGTATTTCAAGTTAATTAAATTAGTTAAGAAACTTGTCATTATTTAAAACAATAACAAAACCTTCTGGTCTTCTCCACTGCATCATACAATAGTAATACTGCAGTATTTGGTTGGTTACTAATATAATATTGTAGTATTTTTAATATAATGATTTCCATAATAAAATCTCTATAAATGTTTTCTGACTGGCTACAATTCACATATACAAAAGACTTCCATGTACAGTATCATGAAAAAGAGCCCATTTTTTGAGGTAGATCACCTACATTATCCATTGTATAAAATGGGAGCAAATATGCAAAGATTAGGTACTTTAGGAAATCTTTGAACAGGAAATTGTTCCCCTTGTACAGTCATACATGTTTTATCAGAAGATGATGGGAAAACATTTAAAATATTCTAGCTTCTTTAGGAAGCCCAGCAATACTGTAAACTTCAAAGCATAGGCCAAAACTTACTAGTTTTTCATATCTTTATGGAATAAAATAAATGGTATCCCGGGTGATGCTGGTACACAGTTAGCAATAAGAGGCCTTGAAAAGCCAGTTGAATAATACTGATCTGGATTCCTCCCCTCACCATGAAATGAGGCAGAGTTGAGACTAATTTCTGGCAGCCTTTCTATTGGGCTCTTGATGTTGCAGCACAACACTGGATTAGTTTTGATTAAAGAATAAAATAAGTTTAACTACAAAGAGAGATTTTAAGTAAGTACAAGTGCAAGGTATTAGTCAGAAATGGGTACAAGAGAAATAAAGATCAAATGCTTCCTAGTAGCTAAGACTTAACAAACTAGATTTGATTCAAGGTAAAATCCTTACCACATGTTCCCAGCAACATAGCTGACCTAATTCTCAAATCAGGGCCTACTCCCAAAGTCCAAAGAGCTGGTTCCTTTGTCGTCTTAGATAAAAGAGCAAGTAAGAGAGAGAGCGAAAGAAAAAGGGAATACCTGGGGTGGTTTAGTCCCTTACATTTATAGTCCACTCACCCTTTGAAATGTATTTTCCTGAGGGTACCCCAAGAGGATGTAGACATGGAGTCTCATGGTGAAGGATGTTCTATGTTTGTTAAAATGCAAATCGACCTGTTCCTGCCCTCCTCCATTACCAAAGAATGGCCACTTGACTTATGATTGCCAATCAACTTTGATTACACCTGGCTAGAGGCATCAGCTTGTCCTTTGTCTTTGACGAACAAGGTTATCTCCTGCCTAGACTTGTCTAGTAACCACATTTCAGCCATAATTTCAGTTTATGTTCATAACTTTATAACATATAATGTTGCTACTCACATTTCACCATAATATAATTGACCAGTGAGGAGTTAATTTTCTTGTGATACCTCACAAGGCATATTCTGTACAAAGATTATTACAACAGTGTGTAGGGTGTGATTACAGGGGTGCATTTGGTCACACAAGGATTCTCAAATCCTTGTAAGATAGATTACATTTTAAGGGAATTCTCATAGACACCTTACCCTTCTTTTTGCAATTGCACTGACCACCTCCCCTCCCATTCATGCCTGGGATGGAATATAGAATGGATATTTACTTTCCTAATATCAATTCTCCATGTATTAAATATATTTCTGCTGTCTCTTACTGTAGCTTAATAGTGGAAAATAGAGCAGGAAGAGCCAGCACCATGTGACCAGCTACACGGACCAGCAATGTGCTGTGAAAGGCAGTTTAAAAACTGCTGTCTTAGAGCCACAGTACATTGAAAGTTGCAGCATAGAGGTGGCACTCAGCAGAAAGTCAGCAGGCCCTGGTGAACTCTCCCCAAATGGGACCCTTAAAATACTGGGTAGTGTGTGGTTGTGGGGATATGTGTGCTTAGTGGAGGGGAGGCCAATGAGGATAAAGGGAAAGTGAATTGCAGGGTTAGGAACCTATGTCTGGGGACAGATGTGCTGTGTTGGTCTGATTCTATTCACCAAAATTCTTTTAAACTTTCCTTATTACATTCATTTTGCTGCATTACATTGCTAGTTATGGCAGTTAGGAATTTGTAGTAATACCTCTTGTTAGGAACCTTGCTCCATTCAAGAAATTCTGTTTCTTCAGCATCTTTCATCTGCCATAGAGGGAAAGGCCGGAGTAAACATTTTGGGCTAGATTCTTTCCTGTGTCAGAGATCTGCAAGAGAGAGAGGAGGGCATCTCCCTGATTACACAACTCAAATTCGAGCAGCTGCCTGATTCACAACAGTTGCCGGGCTGCTCTCAGTTGTGATACTTGCATAGAGCTTACATCAGTGGAGATTTGGTATAGCAGAGCCATGCTTTGCCACTCCCCTACCCAGCTCTCTGCCCTCCCCAGCCATACCCCTATGCCGGGGTGAGGAGTGATAGCAGAGCACAGGACAGCAATGCAGATGACTAGAAGAAAGCTCTCCACCTCTTAGTTGACTGTTTGCAGCCAGATTATGACCCATTTGTGCTGCAAGATATTAGGTCAAGAAATAGGTTTTGAGAAATGCATATTGGTAACCCTGAAGCCATACTTTAGCTATGTTCTCTCCAGATCTCACAGATTCATTGAGAAAAAATGTGGAGTGCTGGTATTGATGATTCAATATGTGGTACTTTCCCTTCTTAGCTGGTACTGTACCAATTCCCTGGATAGTTGAAGCTAGTTGACTATGTTCTGTTGAAGGTGCCATCATTCGATGAAAGGGAAAAAAATCTCCATATCGCTTCTTTTCATTAAAGATCCCACGATACTTTTTGCAAGAGTTGAGCAGTTCACTTTGGTGTCCTGCACACATTTTCAACAGGGACAGTTGTATTTGGCTAACCTAAATTCCCTCTGCAGCTTATGTTGGATGCGACGTTCCTCTTCACTTTCCATCCTAAACTGTTCTCTAACAATCTTCAGACTAAGAATTATTCATAGAAATTATCGTTTGAATAATTTTGAATGACTAATAAAGAAAAAGATCCCAAAAAACCCAGAAAGTGGCCCCAGGCAATTCTCCAAATAGTAATATAGGCTACATTATTTGCTTTGAATTTGCTCAGCACTACCACTGACCATGGAGGGAGTAGTTGCACAGTGCGCAAAACAAATCAGCAACAGGGAGTGTTTGAGTAGGGGATATTCTGGATCATTCCTGTTGAATGGGAGGCTGTGGAAGTTAATTAGATATGCTGGAGAGGGGTGTTTCACAGGGGCAGTCTGAATCTTTGTTTTGACGAAAAGAAAATGTCTGATTCTCAATTGTCATGCAACTTGTTTAGTCATTTGCACCAATGCAAACAAGGTGTAAAATGCTACCAATTCAGAATTTTGCATAGATGTAACTACACAGGATGCAGCACAATGGAGACCAAGGCTCTGTGCCTTCCTTTTTTGTAGTGAAATGTTTCTTGTGATAATCACCCTAAATCCAACATTCTGGCCAGGTCTATACTAAAAATTTAGGTTGACCCAGTTAAGTTGTGCAGGGGTGTGAAAAATCCATCCCCCTGCCTAACCCCCAGCCTAACCCCCAGTACAGCCTGTGCTAGGTTGATGGAAGAATTCTTCCATTGACCTAACTACCACTCTCAGGGAGGTGGATTAACTCCAGTCATGGGTGAACCTCTCCCATCACTGTAGTGAGTGTCTACACTGAAGTGCTGTGCCACTATAGCAGTTTAAGTGCAGACGTAGCCTCTATAGCATACCATGCTCAAGTCTCAAGGTTTGTCTGGGTCACTCAATTCTATTTTTTGGTGTACTCTATGCTTAGTTTCTGAAATCAGCTCTCACACTTAACTAGAGAGTGGTCTCTTTTAAAACTATCTTGAGAACTGACCTATAATACTTGTCCTTAGTAATAGGGCTTGTAAGCTTGAATTGTTCCCGATTAACTGTTCCTGATTCTGGAATAAGAGTGTCCACACATGGATTTAGAATGCCTTGTTTCTGAGTTAAGGTGAACAGGAACAAGTTACTTAAGTGGTCAGTCTGGAGGTAAGCCAAACTTTGTGACAGCCATGCTAACTCTTAGACAGTGGGTTGTAATGATCAATACATTCATTAATAATATCGTATCTGGCCGGTTTTTTATATTTTAATATTTACTATCAACAAAAGATAGCAGTAACTAGAGCCTGGCGGATATTTTGGAATAAATTACTTATTTTATGTTTAAAATTGTTTGTTGAATAATTGCTGTGAATAATACTTGCTTTTTCGCTTGTGTGAGAGCAATTTTATGAGTGTTTGAAATGACTATTTAATTGAACACATGAATCACTCAGTCAGTTTCTACTACCAGGTCAGGTAAGCATAACTTACAGAATCATTTCCATTGCTGAATACTATGAAGCCTTTAATTTAATTTAAAGTGAATTGCGTAATGTGGTATTACACCGCCGTGGGTTTGGCTGTACTGTGGCTATAGTTTCAAGCTTAACAGAGTGAAATTTACTTCTGCTACCGGCTTCAGTTTCCCACAGGGAGCTCAATTTCCCTAATCTGGGCACCCTCTTTTTAAAGTGTGATTCTGACTATACCTCATTAGCATTTACATACACAGTGCACCTTGTGGTTAGGGCATGTGTTAGAAAAATGTGACTACCAGATATCTTGTAAGTAAAAAATTACTCTTACTGTTAATTTTTCACAATATCACCCACTGGAACATCTTTTTCTGTCATCTTGTGGCATGGGTCATTCTTTGGTCACTTACTTATGTCAAGCATTTCTTAAGGCCGTGGCCTAATATTGCTATGCTAAAATCCTCCAGGCCTCAGCCTCCAGGCCTTGTGTTTCAGTCCTACTTACTTAGATACCTAATACATAATTATCCCTTGTATCTACTGATCAATCTTATACTTCTGTAATCCTACAATTTAACTCTATGTAGCATACACTGATTATATATGACATAAGGAACAATAAACTAAAATCATTGGCTACAACCAGTAAGAAGAGCAGGTCAAAATGTTTTGATCAAAATAATTTTTGTAATTAAAATGTTTTGTGGAAACAGTTCAGTTCCAAAAAAAAAAAGTAATAAAATTGAATCATTTTGTTCAGAATTCTTTCACACAAATAAAATTGGATTTCTCTATCATCTCAACTGGAAACTATGAATTCAAAAATCGCTCTCTATGAATATTCTGTAATGTTTGCGTTAAAATTGTTGCTATTTCAAGCATTTCTGCTGATAAACTGATTTTCTGGAATACTAACTGAGAGTTGAAAGTCACTGCTCAGCAGAATACCAGCAATATGGAGTCTTCATTGGTATATCTGTTCTATCTTAGGTACTATATGACCCCATTACCACAATATCTGAGCACATCTGAGTCTTTAAGGCTTATATCCTCACAATACCCATGTGAGGTAGGGAAGCATGTGTTTTACAGATGGAGACATATAGAGGCTGAATGACTTGTCCTACATTCCAAAGGAAGTCTGGGCAGAGCATGGACTTGAACCTCGGCCTTCCAAGTACTAGATTAGTGCTCTAACCACTGGTGAATCCTTCTTCTAATATCTATATCTATACAGATAGACCTTTTGCTGGTCCTCTACACAAGGATGTATTTTCATTCAGAAAGTGACTACAAATGGGTGAAAACAGTTAAAGCAAAAATGTTTTTAAGTGTAACTGTTGAATTTTTTTTGTGTTTTTTTCCAGTCTGAATAGTAACTGGGAGGACCTGAGTGCCCTAAAACTATACACTTAAAATCAAACCTGTTCTGATTATATAAGAGGGTTGGTAGGGTACTGTGTAAGGGTGAACAAGCTTTGGGGACACTTCAGGACTGGTTTGTGCCTGTGTTGTCTCGTAACTTATTCATTCATTCATACATTTATTCTTGAAACGCTATAATTTATTCATCCTAAAAAGCATTAGAGAGTGAGTGAGTTGTGGCCTGAGCCAGGAGGCTAATGAAATCTAATCTTGGTTCTGATAGATTCGCCAAAGAGTCACATTGGGTATGTCTACACTGCAGCCGGGATCGAGCCCCCAGCCGGGTCAGACAGACTAGTAAGCTAGTGCACTAAAAAGAGCAGTGTGGATATTTGCTTGTGTTTGTAAACCAAGTGACTTGGGGTTTCTCTGTGAAAAGAAATGACTGAGAATATAGCTCAGCTATTCGACTTTCTATTGGACTAATATAATATTATCCTCATCTGTTCCTGAACCATAATTAATTTTCCAAAACTCTTAAAATATTTCAAATATATATATATATTGTTGCTTCTAAGTATTTATTATTATTATTAGTGGTATTATCATAGTGCTGAGGAGCCCAAGTCATGGACTGAGGACCCCAACATGTAGGGGGCTGCAGGGCTGCCCAGAGTGGGGGGGGCAAGTGGGGCAGTTTTCGGGCCTCTGGAGCAGGGTCCTTCACTCGCTCCGGGGGCCCTGGAAAACTCTCGCTCCTGGGTGGAAGGACCCCCCCGCCGCCGAATTACCACCGAAGAGGGGGCCCCCCACCACCGAAGACCCCAGGCCCCCTGAATCCTCTGGGCGGTCCTGGGGGGCTGTACAAACACAGAACAATTATTCTACTGCATGCTTTCTCTACCAAATAAGATCCCAAATACTTAAGCACCTGCATGAGTTTATTCATGTGAGTAGTCCCATCTGGGATTGTGGGATTACACACATGAATGAAGTGTCCTTAACTATTTGCAAGATCAATGTCTCTGTTTAAATATCCAACCTGGGTATGGCTTAATTGCCACTAGAGCTGGGTCTGATACCAATTGTCACTTTGCAAGTATTTGCATTTGAGCATTTAATTTTTTCACTTTTATTCACTGTTGTCTGTGAATGTGATCTAGTGAGAAATTTCTCCCCTGTTTCTAGAAATACAGAATTTTTGGGGGCAAAAATGGAGATATTTTGCATATTCAATAATACCATTGCTTTTGCAAATTTGCCTCAAAGAATGCTTTGGTCCCACTGAATGTTTGTGAATTTTTAGTGTGTGGAAAAAAGCTTTTAATCAGTGAAAACACCCTCTTGTATAATGTTTTGCTTGGGTGCCTTTGTAATGCTGAAAAACTATGTTGTTGCACCTTACGGAAATGTGGTTTACAAGCAACAAATGTAAATCTTCTGCAGCTGAAAGCACTATTCACAGAAGGTTAAATTTATTCTACTTTGTTTAGCAGAGCTGGCCTCTGTAAATAATTTTATTATGTTCTTTTATAAACATTTTGGAGAAAGGAAGTTCTTGGTTTAACACAATAACATATTACACTTTTGCTACCCAAAGAATTAGATTGATTATGGCGGCATATAAGATTGATAATACATAGATCTGTGTTATGACACCCATTGTTTTAGTGCTAGGCTGCAGAGGAATGCTTTCTTAAATGCATCATTGTATAAAATATTGACCTAGAGGACTTCATTATTCAAGCTGGAGAGACAGTCACTACTTAACAGTAATAAACTGTTTCTGTGTTACATTGAGAATACTTCGGAAAATATGAGAGTTGTCAAATCTTTTGAAAATCCTGTCTTTATAGTACACATGACACTAAAGCTATGGCTGTATTTTCTGCTAATAAAAGCAAAGGCGCAGACAATGTGAAGGATATCATGGTGCACTGACAAGAAACTAAGAGAAATGAATACTTTGTTGAGGAGTAGGAAAGACACAGGCCAATGACCTTGGGAAGCTTTACTAGATATAGCTATTTTTGTTAGTGTAGGGGAAAGCTTAGATAATTCTACATTAGTGTAAATAAATAAATAAATCGTAGGGTTATAAACTTTGACTGCACTTTGTGAAAAATATCTTAGAGTCTTTAGAAAGAATCAACAGGAATAAAATAAAAGCAAGAATCGGGCAAAAACCAAACCAAACTTCTCTTGAATTTTTAAATTAATTCACTTTGGCCGTACTTTTATCCATTTCAGACTGGCTTGCTTCAAACATTTGAGTGAGTTTTTGATCTGATGTGATTGTGCACAGAAAACAAATTTTGCAATGCCCTGCATGGCTATTTGGGGGAAATGAATTTTAAATTCAAATACAAGAATTATATCCAATTAAAGAAGAGAAAAAATAGCATCTGACTATGTGACCAGTCACAACTAAGTTCAAATTTGAAGATTAAATATGAAATACGAATATGAATTTTTTGCAATATGTCCATAGAACAAGCAACCAAAATTTAAACTGGTAAATAAATAACCAGAAACAGAAACCAAGGCCAGCGACACTAGATAAATCAATTGTTGTGTATTATCCACTCAGCTCCAAGTAGAACTAAAAGTAAATATTAGGAAGCAACCATCAAATGTGCTATAGAAAAGATGGGAGCTAGATTATCAAATCACATTGAAAATTATTGTGAGTAGGGCACCTAACTCCCTTAGGTTCCTTTGAAAAATCCCAATCTGTCCATGTATACACATAGACACACACACATTATATTTTTAGCAAATTAAAAGGTGTAATAATAAAAAGCTCCTGTCTTCCAACGACTGTCACCTCTGATCTGTCTATGTCAATGTATTTTTTGCTTGGGTCCTGTCAGATCTGGATTCAGCTGAGGAGGGCTCAGTGTAAGTTAGATTGAATGTATGTACAAAGGTGTCTTTAAGTCGCCTTGCAATCCCCAGATCTGTGCTGGGCTGGTTCCCAGGTGTTTGCTAGAGCACTCGGATGGCCACAGTAGTTTGTATTGTCTACCAATATCTCCCAAGATCCATTACAGCATTCAAAGATAGCTGCAGGGCATGGACTCCAGAGCCATTTTTGCTAGTGGTGCTCCCCGTGCAGGGAGAGGGCTAGCAAATGAGCCATTATGTTAGTTATACACCACTCTAGTATCCCCCTACAGAGAGGGCTCCTCCTACAGGCTGGTTAAGACATCTTTAGGGCAGCTTTATGCCAACATATTGACACAAAGCTGCTCTAGCACAATGGAGAATTTGGCCCAAGTGTTTGCTGATATACGTTGATCAATATGTGTGGCAAAATGTCCTTAAGTTCTTTCAAAATTGTTATCATAAACTGCTTTTAAGGTGCTGCTTTAGCATTCTGTTCTCAAACATTTCCAAACTCTAAGGGTTTACCTGTATAACCCACTGACTACAGACCCTGTGCAAAATAAAATGTGTCCACATTGTAATGCTTTTTCATAAATGTACCTTTGGCTCTCAAACTGCATTTTATGAATTTTCTATTTTTGATTGTGAAAAACACCTTTTGTCTCAGATAAAAACCAATGTAATGGAACCAATGCTAAGTAAACATAGTTTGGAAAATTGTGAAAATCCCATATGCATTCATTTGGCTTTATTTGTCAAATGGGTTGCACTGGTATAACAGTGAGGGAAGCTTTAGACCATTTCACTGTATATGTAACATGCCTGATTTCCATTCACAAATTTTAGATAACTCACTGTGAGATTTTAACAAATCATCGCTGACAAGTTTGACTCTGTCCATTATTTACAGCACAGTGGAATCCACTTACAGTGAGCTCAGATATAATGAAACTCTATTTATACTGAAGTAGCAGGAAAAGTCTTGAATTGTTTCAGTGTGCTAAAGTGTGCCAAATGCAATTCCATTTGTATTGAACCTCATTATGCTGAAAGTGTTCTTATTTTTTATTTATTTTTGGGGGATTGGGGTGGGAGGGCCAATAGTGGAATGTAAACAAGTGAAATCATCATGAAATCTGAAATAAAACATGAAAGGGCTATTTTTTCATGCAATATGCCAAGAAATAGGGCCAAAAATGATAAACTTGTGTGACTAAAGTTAGATACATAAATCCATATTTAAGCATCCAAAGCACACGCATGTGTTTGGTATATGGAGATAAAGTTGAAATGTAGATGGATTTTATTCATAACCCACCTGTGAGCAGGTGGGGTTTATAATGGTGGTGGTGGGTATTTATTAGAGCAGAACAGAAAGGATATCTCATTGAATGGAAAAAATACTTTAAAAAAATCTTTGTATCATTTAAATTATATGAAAACACTCAAACTTTGGGGTGGGCACACTTGGATATTATAAATTAAAATAAGTAAATAAGGACCTGATTTTGAAACCCTTACTCACACTGAGTCAAAATCAGTTGGATTACTCAAGGAGTAATGTGTCAGGTTGTCCTAATCTAACCCTAATTAAGTTAATTTTCAGTGGTGTGGAGTACCAACAGCTTCCCACTGCCTTCTATGGGATCTGTGACTGCTCAGCACCTCTTGAAAGATAAGGCCATTTACTGAGTATGAAAATTTGGCTTGTTATGAAAGGAGAACAACATTTTATTCCTAATTCACCTTGTCAACATCCCCTCCATGATGTTCTAATTACTCATTTACCACATGAGTGTTATAAATTATACATACCCAGAATTTTCCCTGAGTGAGATCCTGCTTTTCTTGTGTCTAAAACTCTCAGTGAAACCATGAGAGTTTTGAGGAGAGGTGTTACACATTTTTTGGTCAAACTTTGTCAAAAATTAGTTGTTGGCTTTAAAAAAATGTGTTGGTTTTCAGTTTGCTGTTAAATGTTTTGGAATAGGGAGGGTGTTTGTGAAAACTGGAAAAAAAATTCTCACAAGAAACATTTGCCATTTTTTTCAATTAGTTCTGGTGTTAAGTGCCTAAGGAGGGCAATATGGATGATTTAAAATTAGTATGAGAACACTGGGCCAGATTTTGCCCTGTTACAAATGTGTGTAAAACTAGAGTTTCATTGACTCCAGTAGTTGCTCTAGATTGACAAGCATGGAACTGAGGGAATTTAGCCATTTAATTTCTATATTTCTTGAGATTAGAGTTTAAGGATCACATGAATTATCCCATAAAACTCACTGCGAATAGCTGTATGACTATATCAAGCAGATTAGGTCCTGATGTAATCTGAATGTTACAGGTAATTGTTATATAATATTTAATTTACCTGGTATTTTAAAGGAAAAGAGACTAAATCATTAATCTCCTGCTTTCACTGTGTTCTTCCACAGTTGCATAACAAAAACATTCATATATGGAATCCCATAATAAAGGCAAGAATATTCTCACCCTTCCTGAGTGTGTGTGGCGGGGAAGGGTCAGTAGACTACAAGCTGCAGTTTCCAACTGCATCCCCATGCATGATCCAAGGACGTTTCCAGTGCCTGTACTAGGGGGACCATTTCCTCCTAGCAATCCTGGGATACAAATCACTCCGAAAGACATGGGAAGGAGGTAGAGTGATTGGACCACTCATACCCTGAACTAACCCTCAGATGTGTCTGGGTGCACTGTCAGGCCAGATTGCATCGTTTGAAAGGATAGTGCAGTATAACCACGTCCTCTCTGTGCTGGGTTACCGAGAGGGATTGTGCTGTCTAAGGACCAGTGTCTAAATGCCATAATCTGGGTTTTAAACTAGCCACATTTTCAGCTAGTATAAATTGGCATTGCTCCAATGAGTTCACTGGGACTATGCCAATTTGTACCATTTTAATAGCTAATCCTATGGATTTCCATTTCTCTGCACTTCCGTAAAGAGAATTACAACTTTGAGTTTATCGGAAATTTCATGTTATGCATTTGCATTCTTTTTATACTAACTACAGCATGGAATGGGAGTGGTAAATCATGTGATGATTGCAGGGAGGAAGCCCCTCACTTTTCATATATAACTGATAAATGGCTGGGTGGCACTGTAGGATCATTATTATCTCAGGACTCTCCAGACAGTTATTCAGTTTAGCTTGACTTGAGGGACGGTCCGGAAGGCGGTATGGCCCTGTTGATTTGCAACCTCATCTGTTCTCATGGCTTTAATTACCATCTCTATAACTCAAGACTCTCAGATTTATATCTCCACCTCTGACCTCTCCCTCTCTGAGATTCTTATTTTATTTATGTAATTTCTTTTGATTATTTAAGGGTCCCTCCAAAGCTCTGGGTGCTTTACAAGAATCTCATATAAAAATTATAACCTTGTTTCACACTAACTGCACTCAATGAGCTCAAAAAAGTGAGTGGTCTGCCCAGAGAAACAACATAAAAACGGAATCCCCTTATTGATAGTACCCCATCAGCCTACTCCCTTCTCAAATGCTCAGAAGAAAAGATTTCCTTTATGACATCTCTTCCTGAATGTACTTCCCACTGCCAGCCTCTGAGTCAGAATGGCATAAACAGAATGTCAAGTATCAGAGGGGTAGCCATGTTAGTCTGGTTCTGTAAAAGCAGCAAAGAATCCTGTGGCACCTTATAGACTAACAGACGTTTTGCAGCATGAGTTTTCGTGGGTGAATACCCACTTCTTCAGATGCAAAGTACATCTTTGTACAAAGTACAAGGTTTGCATCTGAAGAAGTGGGTATTCACCCACGAAAGCTCATGCTGCAAAACGTCTGTTAGTCTATAAGGTGCCACAGGATTCTTTGCTGCATAAACAGAATGTCTCATCATTCCTTCCCAGTTCTTCACCTTCCATTTTCTATTACTGCTTCGTCATACTCCCTGTAGGAGGATTCAAAACTTGGTGTCACTTTTGAGCCCTCTCTTTTCCCCTCCACATAGGTTCTATCATAAAATCCTGCTGATTTCATCTTAAAAACCTACCTCTCAGTCTCTAGCCCCACAGCTAATGGAGGGCTTTGAAAACAGAACAGGGAGATTGATTTTAGGGGGGCAGGCAGCAGCGGCTCCAGGCACCAACGCAGCAAGCGTGTGCCTGGGGTGGCAAGCCACGGGGGGCGCCCTGCTGGTCCCTGCGAGGGCGGCAGTCAGGCAGCCTTTGGCAGCGCGCCTACGGGAGGTCCCCAGTCCCGCGGATTCAGCGGCAATTCGGCGGTGGGTACGCCAAAGCCGCAGGACCGGGGACCTCCCTCAGGCAAGCCACCAAAGGCAGCCTGCCTTGGGGCAGCAAAAAAGCTAGAGCCACCCCTGGGGCCGGGACAGGCAATAGGTGACTGAAGTGACTTCTAGAAGGTGTTTAATATGGTTGTAGCCTCAGGAGAAATAGCTGACATTTGCAGCAGTGTTTTGGATGGCTTACAGAATGGTGAGGTGAGTGGTGGGAAAGCTGAGGAGAAGGAATAGCTAGGTGCAAGTTGATAGAGGCCTGATGCAAATCATGTGACTTTACTGACTAACCATCCTATACCGTACTGTGCTATAGTTATTTTACGTTTTCAAATACTAAAAAATGGGACAAATTCCAGGCTCGGGTTCCAGTTCTGCCACTCTTGCTCATGTGTAGTAGTGTCTTACCTCTCAAGTAGCCCTGCTGAATTTATGGAATTCAATAGAATTTAACTGTCCTCTAGGATTACTACCCTGTCCAAATTTTCCAGGAACAGTCTTGATTTTTGAAGGGCCCTGCATAGTTGGCATTAATATTAAAATGCTCTGAAGCATATTTCAGATAAATGCAGCAGCGTCAAATAAAATCATTGTGAAAATTTGTTCACAGACTTCTATAGAACAAACATGCAAGTGTCCTAAACAACCTTGGAAGGGTTGCTACCACTCGAGTGG
>NC_059077.1:55943690-56041190 GCF_020497125.1 Mauremys mutica
TACAAAAGGCAATCTTCAGAAGTAATTTAGGAACAGCAACAGTATTAATGCTGAGTCCAAAAAAAGGAAAACAATTTCCCTATGCAATCCAGTTTCAGTGCCCTGATGTCTTCCGTAAGTGATTTTAATGCTGCTTTGATTCTATTTTAACCACAAGTTGACCTTAAAATTCCACCATAACTTAAATGTGTGTTCCTTATGCAATTCTGTTTATTTCAAGTTACTGTTTTTTCACTTATGTTGACTTGGAAATGGCTGCATACTCAAGTTTATTTCTACCCAGGGCACTTTTGTAAGCCATTTCCAGTATACCATTACTATCAAAGTGGAGAATCTCAACATCTTGCTGCATATACTGTATAGTGGAGTGACCAACAGGCATTCTGAAAAATACTTTTAAAAACATAAACTATCCAAATAATTTGTTTTAGTTTCTTCCTGCTGATGATCTGATGTTTTTAAAGGTGGTTCTTCAGCACTAAAATTAGCACTTTCTTCCTCCATTCTATAATCAGACAATGATCAACTTTTGTACCCTTTCCTCACATAACACCCAATGCTGAAGTCAGTCAGCCACCGTGACCCTCACAGCTTAGCACACATTCCAAGGAAACAATGTTCATGTGAACTGACATGGTAGAAATTAATGCCTGGCCACTTCTTCACACCCTGTTACACTTCTCTTTTAAGTTTCTTCATCAACAGGTATATGAACTGGTTTTAAGAGCGTCTTTTCTCTCTCTCTAAAACTCTACTACATGATATTTTTATAGTATTTTAATGGACTTTCAGAAAAATACTTTATGACAGAGAACTGAGCCAATAAGATTAGTCTCTAAATGTCAATAACAATTTTTGAGGGCATCTAAGCAGACCTGTTTTTGAAAAAGATGTTCCCATTAATTCCCTCATGATTTTCACCCTTCTTAATGCATTCATAAAAATAACATACCTTTACTGTTGTTCCTAAAGATCACAGCCGCACTGAAGTCAAAACTCCCTTCAGTGATTTCACCCCATCTGTTTTTGGTGGACTAGAAGAGTTAGCATTCAAAACCAGCAAATTAAATATAAAAGTAGACTGGAAAACTTAGGTGTACGGTCCATAAAATGTGTGTCCGAGATAACAAAAGTAGAGACATATTGTATTTTCATTTTCCTAGCTGTAGTAAGAAAAAGTAATTATAATGCTGAATGAATTATCTTTTCAATTTAGTGGCTAAACCAAAAAAGCCACCCTTTCCCCTCCTGCCCCCCATCCCAATCAGGTCCTTTTAAACTGAAACTCTTTTTTTTTTCCTGTGAAACAAAAAACAGAAAAAATGTTCATATGTTGATTCGAAATGACATTTTGTTTAAAAAATGTCAGAATTGAAATGCCAAAATAGTGTTTTAAACAAATTGTTTCAACATTTGCAGAATTTTTGTTTTCAGGATTTTTTCAGCTGAAATTACTGAATTTGCAAATAGTTTTGGTGCCCTGAAAAATGCATTTTGTAGTTAATTTACTATTTCACCAAAAACAATCCCAGCTTGAATTATGAATTTATTTCAGGTTGCATTACAGATTCATTGTAATCTAGTGGATATAGCACAGATCTGGGAGTTGGGGGTCCTATCTACTCCTGGCTTTGTCACAGTCTCAGGATATGTTTCCTGTTGAGCTGGAAGGTGTAATTTCCAGCTGGAGGAGATGTAGCCATACTAGCTGTAACCAAGCTAACATGCTAGAAATAGAGTGTAGCTGTGAGTGGCAGGAGGGGCTAGTTGTCCTGAGTATGAACCTAGCACCTTGGACTGCGTACTAGTCCCTCCAGCTACTTGCATCACCCTGGCTGCACTCTATTTTTAGCATGCTAGTTTAATCAGAGCAAATGCAGGTACGTCTCCTTGAGTTGGGAATTACCTTCCAGCTTGATGTGTAGACATAACCTCAATGTGTGACTTTGGCTAAGTTACTTAACCTCACTGTACAATGGGGATAATCACTTATTGGGTGTTACGAGGGTTATTTTATTACTATTTAGAAACCACTCTGTGACAAGAAGGAAAGTACAAGATAAATGCAAAATATTTTGACAAGCTTGACTCCAAGACCTACATACAGTAAGGACCAAATATTCAAATTTGGATTTCAGTTGGTGTCCAACTACATGCCTTAGGCCTGATTTTCAGAGAGGCTGAACACCCACAATTTCAGCTGAAACTTATGGAAGCTATGCTGCTCTGCACCTGTAAAAATCAGGCTCAAAGTGTTTCAAGCTAGGAACTCAGAAACAAAGTGCCCAAAATCAGTGACCACTTTTGAACATTTGGGCATATATGGCCAATGGGCGATTCGTACGTCATCTTCCAAACCCTCTCCTGGGACACAGTAATACCCTACACATGGCTACAGTAGTTATAATTTCTCAAGAGTCTGTTCCTTCTTCCAGTTACTTGCTAGTCCTCAAACCTCAGCAATACACGCCATACCTCTTCCCCTTCATGATATTAGTGGTGATTAGTGAGCTTCTTCTGTACATTGAAGTCTTAAGTGTCCATAATAACTTGTTGTCCCCAGTGTTCAGCTCCCTGCTATGACTGGGATTGATTCAAAGCAGCCTGACTCAAGTCTAATTTTACTAGAACAATTCCACACATGATTCACTGAGTGTTTGTGTTCACTTTACAATATCAAACTGTGGGTGGGTCTGATCTTCAGCGGGTGTAAATCAGCACAGCTCCATTTGAATTAACACTTCACCTCTGGGACATCACCTCCATTGTTAGAAAGACCTGGCCTAGGTTACCAGAAGTTAAAGCTCTGTTTGGAAAATTTCCAAAATCACAGGAAGAAAACAAGAGCTGTGTTACATTTTGTTAGTAAGGCATCTTTAACAAATCAGGTCACATCTTGCTATACCAAGTTACACAAGCTGAGGACTTGGCCCCATGTTTTTAAAATGATCTGCTAACACAAACTATCCAGCAAGTGCTATCTTTATGTGGTGCTGGGGTGTTTCCAAAAGTAATTGTGTGTGAAAGTCATGGAAGTGGTGGTCCTGATACTGTGTACGTGTGTATTATTGTACTGGATTGTAGGTGTTTGATGCCAATGGCAGGTTCAACCTCCTTATTGAGGCCTTCTCTACGCTACAGAGTTTGGTTTACACAAATTACAGCCATGAAAGATTTTATGTTGCTCAGGCGCATACACACTTGGCTGCTTGGGTGGGCGCTGCACATACTCACCAGGAGTGCTTATGTTGATGCAAAGAGTGGTGCACCATAGGTAAGTATCCCAGTGTGCCTGTGCCACCATCTGGCACACTGGGATACTTTAAGACATTTTCACAATGCTTTGTGGAATAGTAGCAAATCCCCCAGGGATTCTTGGGAGCTAGGTATTAAGTTAACTCTTTGCCACTTTCCACGTCACATAATACTTTATACATCCCATAATTTTAGTGCTATTTAACTAGTTTTTTAAAACTCCCATAGTCCTGAGTGGTGCTCTTCAGTCTCCGCCATCTTTCTGACAGAAGCATGCAGCCTGCAAAGCTCAGCACAATTCTCATGTGCATTGCTAATACAGGATGCATGTTCTCTAGTATTTGCACAGCTTGAGGGAGTACTGCTACAGTTGGGATTGCAATGACAACAATGTGAAGATGTTCGAGCACAATAACTGGATGTTAATAGACACAGCCAAAAAGGTCCCAGGTTGTTGCTGGCATCCACGGGGTAGCTCCACACAGTGGAGTGCTATTTTGGGGCCCGAGAAATGAGCACAGACTGTTGGGATTGTACCGTGATGCAGGTTTGGGAGGATGAGTAATGGCTGCAGAACTTTCGGATACAAAAGGCCACGTTCTTGGGGCTGTGTGCCAAGCTTGCTCCCATATGCACCAACTCCATGGATGCTCCCGGGCTGGAGCAGTACTCCCTCAAGCTGTGCAAATACTAGAGAACATGGAAAAAATGGTGGGTGGTGAGCAACCTCTGGCAGCCCCCGATCAGCGCCTCCCACCCCTTCCCCACACCTCTCGCCTGCCAAGGATCAGCTCTTTCGCGGCATCAGGAGGCACTGGGGGGATGGGGGAGGAGCAAGGGCACAGCACGCTCGGGGGAGGGGGCAAAACTGGGCAGGAAAGAGGTGGGGTGGAGCAGAGGTAGGAAGAAGCAGGGTGGGGGTGGGGCATTGGGGGAAGGGCTGGAGTGGGGGCAGGGCCTGGGCAGAGTGGAGTGCGGGGAGCATCCCCCCCGACAGATTCAAAACTCGGTGCCTATGCTTGCTCCAGTCATCCACTGCAGGGACACCAAAATGAGAGCTGCACTGACAGTTGAGAAGCAAGTGACGATCAGATTCATGAAAACTTGCAACACTGGATTGCTGCTAGTGAGCAGGCAATCATTTTGTAGTTGGAAAACCCACAGAGGGGACCGTTAAGTTCAAAGTATATAAGGCTATTAAATATCTCCTGATACACAGGACTGTGACTCTTGTTAATGAACAAGAAATAGTGGATGGATTTGCAGCAGTGGAGTTCCCAAACTGCAATGGGACAATAGATGGAATGCATATCCCTTTTTTGGCATGAGCCTACCTTGCCACAAAGTACATCAACAGAAAGGGCTACTTTTCTATGTTTACACAAATGTTAGTGGATCACCAGAGATGTTTTACTGATATCACTGTGGGCTGGTCAGGGAAGGTGCTTGACACTTGCATCTTTCAGAACACAGGACTTTTCAAATAGCTGCAAGCAGGGACATTCTTTCCTGACTGGCGGATTACCATTGGCAATGCCAAAATGCCAATAGTGATTCTGAAGGACCCAGTCTATCCCCCCCTTGCTTCCCTAAGTGGCCACCTTGACCAAGCCAAGGAAAGATTCAACCACCAGCTCAGCAGAATGACTGTCCAATGTACTTTTGGTAGACTAAAGGGATGCTGGTATTCTTTACTCATTAGATTGGATATCAGCGACAAAAACATCCTAATTGTTATAGCTGCGTGTTGTATACTGTGTAATATCTACGAGGCTAAGGGAGTGGGGGGAAACTGCCACCAGGGTGGATGGAGGTTGAGCAGCTGTCTGCTACATTTGAACAGCCAGACACAAGGGCTATTAGAAAAGCCAACCGTGGAGCTGTGCAGCTGAGGGAGGCGTTAAAAGAGCATTTTAACAGTCAAGTTCTGCGTTGCTTTCATGAAATAGTGTCTGTCTTGTGTACTTTAGATTATACATTATATGGGTCTTTGCCTCCTACTATGTATTCTGCAATGCTTGGTGTGAACTAATAAAGATACTCTAGCTTTCCAATATCTTTATTCTGTGACAAACAGCAGTTAACAAAATTAAAGTGCAAATAAACACGTACACGGTTTTTAAAAGAAACTGTTGAAGGTGAACCACAGTTTACGATACGAAGTGAAAACAGTAAACAGTAAACATTTATGTCCATGTATGTAAATAGTCATTTAGTGTAGTTCATTGTGGCTACTAGTTTTACTAGTAGCTATGAGTCTCCTTCTTGTCCCCAAGTGTGGAGTGATAGGAGACAAGTGCCATATTTACCACAGTGTCATGATACATTGGGGGTACTGAGAGCACTGAGCATGGAGTCTTCCAATTATTGAAAAGGCTGCTGATTCTGGCAACTTTGGGCCTGCAGTACTTGTGTTTTGTTACCTGAGCAACCCAATTATGTGCTGCAGCAACTACTCTCTCTTCATTCTTGGTCCTTCTCCTCACTGGCATTTTGAAGGGCCCTCCAAGTTCTTTGATCACAGTCCCAAGGAAATTGTGGCTTGGAGGATCTTGCAGAACATATCCTCCCTAGCGCTTTTCTTTCTCCCGATAAGGGGCAGATGTTCAGTGGGCATGGAGTGGGGACCCCTCAAAGCCATTGTGACGGAATCTACTGATAAAACCAGACCATGTCGCTATAAAGTTTAGCCCCTCGTTGAAGAATATGGGTATAGGGAAATGGCAGTGAATATATTGGCAATATATTAACAGGCAGAGGTGATTTTGGCTTATATCACACTCCTGAAGATTATAAAGGCACAGACAACGCAACTGCTACTGGCTTCCCTGGGCCTGAATGCTGCTAGCTTGTTTACTTCAGCAATGCTAGCTGAATTCATTGCAGAGTGGCATGAGAATGTCTATTATTACAGGAGAAGAAACAAGGCTGCCATCCCTGGAAATCTTTGGGAGAGGCTTGCAGAGTATTTTCATGAAAGTTTCAGTGAGATCTCAGACAAAGCAGAGTACTTCTCATGTCCCCCACTGCCTAGCCCAACAAGCCAAAGAAATAAAAATGGATACCAATGCTACCTCTGTATGTTCTTCCTCTGCCTCAGATACTGATCTGATGTGGATTGAGTAACTGGACTGCCATACTACCCTTTTTAGAATTTATTCCCTAACATTTTTCCCCCTCACATACAAGTATGGATATTAGGAAACATTTTTTCACTAGGAGGGTGGTGAAGCACTGGAATGGGTTACCTAGGGAAGTGGTGGAATCTCCATCCTTAAAGGTTTTTAAGGCCTGGCTTGACAAAGCCCTGGCTGGGATGATTTAGTTGTTGTTGGTCCTGCTTTGAGCAGGGGGTTGGACTAGATGACCTCCTGAGGTCTCTTCCAACCCTAATATTCTATGCTGCTGATCCCTGTTGTGCCCCTTTGCCAGCATCCCTCATGCAATTTTCTCATAGATGTTGATGATTATACAAGTATCAGAGGGGTAGCCGTGTTAGTCTGGATCTGTAAAAGCTGCAAAGAGTCCTGTGGCACCTTATAGACTAACAGATGTTTTGGAGCATGAGCTTTCATGGGTGAATTCACCCACGAAAGCTGATGCTCCAAAACGTCTGTTAGTCTATAAGGTGCCACAGGACTCTTTGCTGCTTTTGAGGATTATACAGCTGGTCCATAGCTGTGCTTTCACGGCATCTTCTCCTCACAGGCCAAGGAGATACAATATTTCTTGCCTGTATCTACCAGTTCTTTCTGTCTCTGTCTCTCTCTCTCTCTCTCGTTGGGTGTGTGGGGGATTGGGGGAGTTGGTTTTGGTTGCTTGGGCAGTCAGACACATACAATAAAAGTGAGCTGCTAGGTGTGCATGCCAAGGTGGGCAATCAGGAAAAGTTATTTCAAAAATAATATTGGGGCTTTGTGGGGGAAGTCTTCTAGTCTCCGTGACCCCTACGCAGTGGTGTTCAAAACTGTGAACAGAGCAGGCCCCATTGTGGGGACAGGTGCATTGTGGGACAGCTGCTGGAGGACTGTTAGTGTACACATTCCAATTAATGGAATGTATACACTCATACTGCGTCAACCTAAGTAGATCGACCATGACTCTGCATCACTTGACGAGGTGGTGTTACTGTATCACCATAACAGGCTTCTTATATGGGAAGGAGACAAAATTTGTGTGGACACATGCATAATTACATTAACACAACTGGACTTACATTGACCTAACTTTGTACTGTAGACTAGACCTAAAAAGTAGTAAAATATGTTTCTGCTGGTCATGGCATTTGAATATGTTCAGCTTGCTTCACAATCCATATAATTTCAGAACCCATTTCAATAGCATCTGATCATTGCCATCTACAAGTGCTCAGTGCTTTTCTGGTCTCAACTCCAGTCCAATTCATAGTAAACAGTTGCTAGCATTATACAAACTACCATCACAATCAGGGCCGGCTCCAGGCACCAGCATTCCAAGCAGGTGCTTGGGATGGCAATCTGCAAGGGGCGGCAGTCTGTGTGTTTTTGCCCCCAAGCAGCGCGCCGAATTGCCACTGCGGATGGCGGGGGCAGTCCGTGTGCCATTAGGGTGGCTCGCGCATTCCCGCGGCGGCAGTAATTTGGTGGCAGCTTCTATATTCAGCTGTCCGCGGTGGCACAGCTTCTGTCTTCTGTCTGAAGACAGAAGCTGCCACCAAATTGCCGTCTCCGCGAAAACGCGCATGCTACCCTAATGGCACACGGACTGCCCCCACCGTCCACGGTGGCAATTCGGTGCACTGCTTGGGGCGGCAAAAACAGTAGAGCTGGCCCTGATCACAATTAGCCCCATTTGGTTCATCTGTTGTAGCTGGAAGGCTGGAAGAAAGAACCTGGTGGCAGCAGCCAGGCAGGGGGAGCTGGGAGTGTCCTGGGTGAAAGCGCATTCAGGATTCTGATTTGGAGCTAATTGAAATCTAAGGGGAAAAAATCACACATTTCGTAATCGTTGCATTGTAAAAAAAACTAGGATGACTAGACAATACCAAATGTATATGGCTTTGTACTTTTGCTGCAGTAAGGAAACTGCAAGATGTGTGCCCCTGCAATTGTGTGTATGTATGGTAAAAAATAACCACTCTGAATTGTAGCCCTTTGCTACATATTTTGAGGGTTTGGGGCAAGCATTGTGGGTGCAAGTTGGTCTTTTGCATCAGCTCCCATTTGTTTCAAAGAGATTATCACTGGTGTAACTGAGGGCAGAATTGGGCCTTCAGTGTTTAGGAGCGTGAGGGGCATTCTGAGAGCACCCAAGATGTTATGGGCACAGAGATGACTTCCTCACTTCTATTAGTGGTCTTGCCAATTTAGGGGATCCTCCAATGTCATACAACTGTTGTTATGGCTCCTATGCCTCCTCACTAAAATCCATAGCTGCTTCCTGTCAATCTCCAGATGGACTACTGGCAGCTGGATGACCAGCCAGTCCTGGGATCAGTGAAGCAACAAAGGCAGCTTGACCTCCCACACTCAACTGAATTGTGCTGCGAGTTCCTTAGCTGCAGCTGAGTATTGGGAGCATTACTATTTTACAATGTCAAATTTGATCCATTGCAATGAATCGAAACATTATTTTCTGGTATTTGCTGTAAGGGGAACTAGACTTAATTTTAGATCACGTGTTTGAGTTTAAGTCACTATCCCTAATACAGGATGTTCCATGGCCAATGTAGAACATATTATCAGTGCATTTTCACAACATCCACTAGTACAGCTTACATCCTTGCTGGCCACCACTGCAAAAGAGTCAAGGACTGAATGAGCATAGAGAATGAACTCCCTTCTTCCACCTGGAGTTCGTTCTTCCCGAACAAGGTTGAAGCACATCAAAAACAGGGATGGGAAACCTTACATTTTCACTGCCGTTGCGTTACTTGTTCTGTGGATATATACAAAAGAAGCCTTGAGTCTCTGGAGCCGTCAATCCAGCACTTTTCACAGGCACTAAATTCACTTTCAGAATTTAAAAGAAATTAAAAAACAAAAAAACTAATTACTTAGGCATGGCTGGCAAATATCTACTTTAAACTCAATACCCATATCTTTCTCACCCTTAAATATGAACCGTGTACCAGGATCAGGTAATAGCAAGTTAACTTAACAAAAAAACAGGAAGCTCCATTAGGCATTTTATAACCATTCATGGAGCAAAATCATTTCTCAAAATTGTCTGCAAATTACAGCATACTTCAGTGAGGAACATATCTATCAGGGACGTAATCCCCTCTAGCATTGTTGGAAGAATGCCCTGTGCATGAGAACAAAACCAGAGTTAATTAGAGATGTGTAGGTTCCCAAATGTTATGTACCTTCTACTAGCTTGAGAAGTAGAAGAACATGTAAGGAATTCTAAACCTTGAGGAGTGGCAAATCTTTATATTTCCTTTTTGAGTCAAATTTCCCAGTTCCAAACTGATCTTAGTACGCATTACTGGTCATACATTGGAACACTATCATGGTGGCATTTTAAATAAAGGAAATTGAAAAAGTGAATTTAACTCTTTCCTCCTTGAGGGCTAGACAGTATCAGATAGGCCTAGCCCTAAATAAGGGCTGGTGCAGAGCCACAGTACAAATTAGGTTGGGAGTGTCACACTCCTTTCCAACTACTCCCTTCAACCCATCAGCCATCTCTACATGCTGAAATGGAGTGTGGAGTAGGGTCATGGCACAACTTTCTCTCTGTCCCTTCCTGGCTCCTTTGGGATGAAGTGCACCCTTGGAGAGCACACACAGGAGAGAAAGTAAAATTCCTTGAGCACTTCCCCTGTACCCATATGAGGGCCATTTAAAATCTTATTCCAAACTGTTGGAGTCTCTGAATTTCCTTCTCTGAACAGTTATGTTCCTATGGGCTCCTAGAAAAGCACAAAAGGTTCATTTTTACAATTAATTTTCCAGCCAGCACCTAGTGTCAGAATCTGGAGAGAGATCCGCTGAGAAAGTGGCCTGGAAACTGATAGCTGAGAAGTAGTAGCTTCTAGAAGCTGCTAATGCAGATGGATGTGTGTTTGCCCTCTAAACTATTTGAAAATCTTTCTGTGTTAAATGAAAGGTAAACATGTTAAGGAAATCCAAATGGGGGCTTCATAATTCTTCAGTACACAACAGGCAATATTTGGCATGAGGATGTGATTGATTTGCACTGGTAAAAGCTGTTTTGATTGATTCTCTGAAGAATCATGCGGGTAAGAGCCACAAGAAGGAAAACAGTGAATTTCCAGAGAGAGAACTGTTACAATAAAGTGTTGTTTGTAACTGAGGATTTTCATGTTAATGTAAATTGGATAGCTTTGGTGCTTATGTGTATAGGCTTGATCAGCATTTACTTGCTAACAAAATTAGAGAGGAAGAAAAACATAATAGTATTATTGCAACTCATTATACCTAGAAATGAAGCCACATAGCCTGAAAAAACTCTAACTAGTTTTAAAAAAATGCAGCAGCTCATCCATTTAACGGCACAGGTTACTATGGGTACGTCTACACTACAAGACTATTTCGAATCTACTTAACTCGAATTTGTGGAATCGACCTTATGAAGTCGAATTTGTGTATCCACACTAAGTACACTAATTCGACTGTCTGAGTCCACAGTAACGGGGCCAGCGTCGACTTTGGAAGCGGTGCACTGTGGGAAGCTATCCCACAGTTCCCGCAGTCCCCGCTGCCCATTGGAATGCTGGGTAGAGCCCCCAATGCCTGCTGGGGGAAAAAATGTGTCGAGGGTGGTTTTGGGTAACTGTCATCATTGAACCGTCAATCACGCCCTCCCTCCCTCCCTGAAAGCGCCGGCGGGAAATCTGTTCGCGCCCTTCTCTGGTCGGTTACAGCGCGGACGCCACAGCACTGCGAGCATGGAGCCCGCTGCGATCATCGCTGCACTTATGGCCGTTGTCAACTCCTCGCACCTTATCGTCCACCTCTTCCACAGTCAGCTGCTGAGAAATCGGGCGAGGAGGCTCCGTCAGCGCGGTGAGGACAGGAAGTCACAGAGTGGCGCAGACCTCTCACAAAGCGGGGTACGCCGCGCAGTGGAGATCATGGTGGCAATGGGTCAAGTTCATGGTGTGGAACGGCGATTCTGGGCCCGGGAAACAAGCATGGACTGGTGGGACCGCATAGTGCTGCAGGTCTGGGATGAATCACAGTGGCTACGAAACTTCAGGATGCGTAAGGGCACTTTCCTTGAACTCTGTGACTTGCTGTCCCCTGCCCTGAAGCGCCAGGACACCCGGATGCGAGCAGCCCTGAGTGTGCAGAAGCGAGTGGCCATAGCCCTCTGGAAACTTGCAACGCCAGACAGCTACCGGTCAGTAGCGAACCACTTTGGCGTGGGCAAATCTACCGTAGGGCTTGCTGTGATTCAAGTAGCCCACGCAATCGTTGAGCAACTGCTCTCAAAGGTAGTGACTCTAGGAAACGTCCAGGTCGTCAGAGATGGCTTCGCCGCGATGGGATTCCCAAACTGCGGTGGGGCTATAGATGGGACTCACATCCCTATCCTGGGACCAGCCCACCAGGCCAGCCAGTACATTAACCGAAAGGGCTACTTTTCAATGGTGCTGCAAGCACTGGTGGACCATAGGGGACGTTTTACCAACATCTACGTCGGGTGGCCGGGCAAGGTTCATGACGCGCGTGTGTTCAGGAACTCTGGTCTGTTTAAACGCCTCCAGGCAGGTAGTTTCTTCCCGGACCACAAAATAACGGTTGGGGATGTGCAGATGCCTACAGTGATCCTCGGGGACCCAGCCTGATTTACAGAGAATCTGAACCTGAGCCTGTTTCAGTGACTGTTGACTTCAATCTGCAGTTACATACCCCGTTCTCCAGGTTTCCCCCTTCCAACACACGTTTTAAAATAAATTTAATGGAACACTGATTATTAACAAAGTTTTCTTTAATTATGAATTCCTGTTCAAGGGTTGAAACATGGACGCAGACTGTGGTGGGTACGGTGTGCACTGATGTACAGACCGCTTCTACACTAGAGGAATGACAGGCTCCTGCTCCTACAGTGGTCTCTGGGGGGAGGACGGTTGCAGGTGGGTGTGCAGGAAGGGGTGGGTTTGCAGGAAGGGGTGAGGGGTGCCGTCTTTGGGATGGAGTTTGGATGCAGGCTCTGGGCTGGGGGTTGGGGCATAGGAAGGGGTGAGGGGTGTGTGGGAAGGGTGAGTATGTGTCCGTGGATGAGGGCTCTTGCTGGGGCTCAGGGCATCGGAGAGGCTCGTGGCTAGGGTGGAAGGGCATGGTAAGGGCAGCCTGCCTTGCCATTTGTGGATGGCAGGCACTAGGACCCTGGGGCAGCATACACCTCACAGACTGACCCGGGGCAGCATACACCTCACAGACTGACCCTGGTGCCTAGTGACTGCAGTCTGTGTGTGTCCTGCTGTTGATCCTGCCCCCAAGTCTGTACCCTGGTAATGGAGGCTGTCCTATGCAATTAAAAAACCCCTCCCCCCCCTTCACACAAAGTCTTCTGACAAGGAAAACGTGACGGAAACAGTGAATAACAACAAACTACTCTTAATACTCAACTACACAGTGGGGGGATGAAACTTGGATTTGGGACTGGGTGATCCAGGAAGGGAAGCACTTCTCATACTTTAGGGAATGAGAGCTGTTTGGTACATGAGCGCTCTGCTGGGGTGGAGTGACAGTTTTAACGGCCCCTAGCGCCCCTCCTTCTTGTGATTTTGGGTGAGGGGGGGACAGGACTTTGTGGCGGGGGAAGGCGGTTGCAGATACAGTTCAGGGGGGCTCTCCGCTCCTGCCTGCGGTCCTGCAGAACATCTACAAGGCGCCGGAGCGTGTCCGTTTGCTCCCTCATTAGCCCAAGCAGCGTTTGAGTCGCCTGCTGGTCTTCCTGCCACCACCTGTCCTCCCGTTCGCTGTGTGAGCGCTGGTGCTGACATAGGGTCTCCCTCCACTGTCTCTGCTCGGCCGCCTCGGCTCTGGAGCAAGCCATCAGTTCCGAGAACATGTCGTCCCTAGTCTTTTTCTTTCGCCGCCTAATCTGCGCCAGCCTCTGTGAGGGGGATGCCGGGGCAGTTCGTGAAAGAGCTGCAGCTGTGTGATGGGAAAAAGGAAGTGATTTCCTTGAAAAGATACATGTTTGCGAACACTGAACACAGTCTAGTCAGTTTCTGTGAACAAGACCATACAGGGCACCTAGTCTCACGAGCTCTCAGGACAAGTTCGAGATTTCGGAATACGCTTTCATTGGCTGCGGTCTTGCACAGGAGATCGGACATGCGGGGCGGTACAGCTGAATCCGTGTAGCAGCCAGGCCTGGTAAGCACTACACTATAGGCTGCTTAACAGTTAATGGATAGCTGTGCCCTCCCGCTGAAGGCAATCTGGAAAGCATAAAGTCTGACCCTGTTCCAGCCCCTCGCGGCTGTGCCCGGGAAAGATCACTGTATGCTTTTCCTCTGCGGCCTCCAACAGGTGGCTGTTAAACGAAGGTCATTGCTATGCAAAGTAAAAGTCAAGCATTCACAATAGTAACAGTACACTAATTGCCCTAATTAGATGCAGCAGTCGCCGAACGAGATTACCCTGAGGCGGGTCACTCGGAGAGAGAGAGAGAGGATGCTGCAAGAATCCCTGCACAGACCAGGACCGTATGCTGCCATGCTGGTCGAGGCAATGATTCCGCTGTACGTTAGGATGGCCTGGCACGGAAGAGTGTGCTTCCACGGAGCACCAAATAAGGCACCTCTCCCCAGGAACCTCCTGCGGAGACTTTTCGAGCTCCTCTACGAGAGCTTCATGGAAGTGTCCCAGGAGGATTTCTGTTCCATCCCTATATGTGTGGACCTTCTTTTTATATAGTTTTATAGGGAAAAGTTTTTATATAGTTTTTATATATTTTTTATTCCTGTTTTTTAAAAAATAAATGTTTCCATGTTTATAGCACTTACCGACTGATCCTTCCCCTGATTCTGAGTCCGGGTTAACGGCCGGGGAGGGTTGGTAGGGGATTTCTGTGAGGGTGATGAAGAGATCCTGGCTGTCGGGGAAAGCGGTATTGTAAGCGCTGTCGCCTGCGTCGTCCTCCACAAACCCTTCCTCATCTTCCCCATCCGCGAACATCGCCGAGGAAGTGCCCGTCGACACTATGCCATCCTCAGAGTCCACGGTCACTGGTGGGGCAGTGGTGGCAGACCCACATAGAATGGCATGCAGTGCCTCGTAGAAGCGGCATGTCTGGGGCTGGGCTCCGGAGCGTCCGTTTGCCGCTCTGACTTTTTGGTAGCCTTGTCTCAGGTCCTTGATTTTCACGCGGCACTGCGTTGTATCCCGGCTGTATCCTGTGAGTGCCTTCTCGTAGGTCTTTGCATTCCATTTGTTGGAGCGCAGCTCTGAAAGCACAGACTCATCGCCCCACACAGCGATCAGATCCAGGACTTCCCGGTCTGTCCATGCTGGGGACCTCTTTCTATTCTGGGATTGCATGGACTCCTCTGCTGGAGAGCTCTGCATCGTTGAAGGTGCTGCTGAGCTTGCCCCGATGTCCAACCAGGACATCAGATTCAAAGTGCCCAGACAGGAAAAGGAATTCAAATTTTCCCGGGTCGTTTCCTGTGTGGCTGGTCAGAGAATCCAAGCTTGGACTGCTGTCCAGAGCGTCAACAGAGTGGTGCACTGTGGGATAGCTCCTGGAGCTACTAAGTTCGATTTGCATCCACACATAGCCTAATTCAAGATAGCCATGTCGAATTTAGCGCTACTCCCCTCGTCGGGGTGGAGTACCGAATTTGAACTAAAGAGCCCTCTAGGTCGAATTAAACGGCTTCCTGGTGTGGACGGTTGAGCGGTTAATTCGAATTAACGCTGCTAAATTCGATTTAAAGTCCTAGTGTAGACCAGGCCTATGAGTATATCACTTCTGTGCTTCACTTTATGCACGGGCTCTCCGTTGAATACAGAGCCTGATTCAAGGTCCCTTTCCCAATACTCGAGAATGGCTCTCTTTCCATCACCTTTCCTGAGAGCTGCTCAGTGTAATTGTTGACGAATAGGGGGAGGCTTGAGAGTGGAGGAGAAACACATATCCCAGGAGCTAGACATAAACTATGGAATTCACTCCTGCAAGACATAAGAATGGCCACAGAACTGCCCACTTCAGAATTAAACCCAAAAGCCCTCTCTTGCACTGAGATGAGCTTTCTCACAATATTTTTTTCTCATATATACACAATACACATGCACACAGCCACATGCAACAAAACTAGGGTGACCAGATATCCCAATTTTACAGCAACAGTCCCAATATTCAGGGCTTTTTCTATATAGGCGCCTATTACCCTCCACCCCAACCCGATTTTTCACTTTCTATCTGGACACCCTAAACAAAACAGGCAAAAATATGACTATCAAGGAATCAAACAATTTCTCCTGTGAAGTGTGAAGGGGAAAAAAAGATACTGCTCTTGTTATACAGCCTTAATATCTATTTTTAAATACATAGAAGAAGCTCAGACACATTAATGGGAGTCGTATGTCAGATATATTTTACTTTAGTAGGAAGAAAAGTTCACAGAGCATTAGCAGATGTCATCACCCCAAAAAACAAGCCAGAAATGACTTTAGGATTTAATTTAAGTTATAAGAAGTTATTATGTACCCGGAGCCCACTATAATGTAATAAGGAATCTACACATGAGAAATTAATGTGAAAGGGAAATGTTTTCTGAATACCTAGTGACTTTAAAGAAAATGGGAAGAAAATGTAATTTTGATTATAGATAAAGAAATATATAGTTAAAGCATTGCATGACAGATCATGTGAAGCCGTTAGTTCCCAGACCATCAGTGTAAACCACATGTACAACAGATTTAATATTATTATATCATTATATGTGCTGTAACCAGATATCTGGATGATATAGTCATTACAAGTGTAAATGAGAGAGATAATTTGAGAGACCTGAAGTCTGTTGAAATATTTAACAAGATGTGACTTCTGAGTGAAAAAGGAGAAATGTGCCTTTGTCCAGTCAAAAGTGATTTATTTGGGTGATGATTTGATGTGGAAGGCTGAAAGTCTCTCCCAAAGAAAGGTGTAATGTAACTATTCTTAGGAATCTGAGAGGAACATAAGAACATAGAAAATGCCATTCCAGACCACGCCAAGGGTCCATTGATTCCTGTATGCTGTCTCTGACAGTGGCCAGTTCCTAGTGCCAAGTACCTCCATAATGGACAATTATGAAATGACTTGCTCATGCAGGAAGCTTATTCCTAATTTATTCCAGTTTTGGCTCACTTTTTCCCTGAAACATTAGAGTTTTATATCCCTTTATATATTTTAATCTTATTTATTAACTTGAGATGCTTTTATTGTTCATACCACAGACATGATCCTCTTTGGGAATCTCTGAGCTTCAATTCCTTGTGGTTGTGAGTTTCACTGACTCATCAGATGTTTTATAAAAAGTATTCCTATTAGCGGGTTTAAATTTGTTGCCTTTAGTTTCATTTGGCATCTTGGTCTTTTGAGAGAGTCGTGCCTACCATTCATTTGTTTATATCCCTTTATAAAGTCTCTTCTTATTCATCTTCTGTCTAAACAACATAGCACTTTTAAAAAAAAAATCTCTCTTCATATGGTAGTCTTTCCTTGTCTCTACTCATCTTCATTGTTCTCCCCCTGACTCTTACTGTTCGAAATGACCAGAATTCAAGGGAAAGGTAAGTATTCTCTCTTTCCCCAGCCCCCATATATAGCCCATCCCATATGTACTCGTGTCTTCCCTCTTCTCCCCCTCACCCTCCCACCCCCAGTGTGCAGGTTGAGCAGAAGCTCTCTGAGGCCTCTCAGCACCCTGCCCATCATTCTGCTCACAATCTGGTTCCTGCTTCCCCCTTGCTTCAGGGTGGAGAGTTAGCTTTGTTAGCCCTTCTGCAGGCATGGCACTTTCCCCTTTTATGCTGGCACCGTGGTTAACCTGTGCAGGAAAGTAAGGGGCACCTTCATTGTGAGTGAGTGCAAAGGAGTTAAAATACAGTTGAGTTAGATCTTATTCTTTGCAGATCAAATGTTGTTCAACTTTGAATATTTGGAATCGGGATATGTAAGTAAAACATCTCCCTTTTCTCTGACATGGAGGATTTGATTTCCCTCATTAGCCAGTGATGAATCTATTGCAGGTTTTTGGCCATCCGTGACTTCTACATAGAATTAAGGCTGTTGAAAATGATGCTTCCCAGTTATGTCTTTTGCCTGCCTCGACTCTACTATCAAAACCTACCACCACTACCACCATCTAAAAGGTTTATTTGTACAGCAGGAAATAAATTTTGTATTTGCATTTTTTTCAGTAATTTCTCAGTGACTGAACATAGGCTAAAATGAAGTTTAGAAGCTTTGTCCATTTTGGCTGGAAGTACATGAGATACAATAAGACATGAATTAAGACAAGACTAGCTTGCATCTATGTCTAAATAAATTCTGGATACAGCACTGTGCTGACACGCTGCTGGAATGAACAGCTTCTAGAAGCTGGTAAAGATTATAATTGTTTTCTTTCTGAAATTCTTTTCTGATTTAAATAATGGAAGCATTTTGCTAAGGAAATATAAAGTATAGAGCTGCACAGAGGATGAAGTTGTCCTCCATACAGCTCCATACTAATATTTCCTTTGCAGAGGAACTCAAGATTTCAAAATTTGTTTTCACTCAGATTCAGAACAAAACTCCAAAATTTTGCATAAAAGAAAATATGGATCCGTCAAAATATTTTGTTGTGATAAAATTGAAATGCTTTGCTTCAATTTAATTATAATGCAGACAAAAAAATTGAAACAGTCATTTTGAAAGGAAAAATTCACACTTGCATTCTGAAAATGTCAAAATAGGATGTTTGTACATTTTTTAAACTTTTTTTTCTTTTTCTTCCAAAATAAAATTTTGACATAACTGACATGATTTCCCAGTGTTTTGATTTTCACAGCAGTGCATTCTCTGACAGAAAACTGTTCCATTGACATTTTTCTCACCAGGTCTTGTCAAATGTGTGTTTCAGGCCTCAGTTTCCAACAGTCACTTTGGGGGCAGAGAGACTCTTTAAAAAAATACTATTTTAAATTGTGTGATTTAAATCAGACATAGGTAATTTAAATTATATTAAAGCAGTTAAAACTACAGTAAATACAATATATGTGTATATTTAAATGAGACAGGTAGATAAGTCTGTTTACAAAAGCTATTCAAATTAGTACAGACTGCTGGGAAACCATGACATAATTTAGTGTTGCATATATGCATTCGTACTTTGATTCTTTCAGCAATATTATATATTCTATTTTTTGCTTTTAGAACTATTAGCTTAACTCTTCGGGAAAAAAAGTTCCTTTAAAAATAAAATCAACAGACTTTCAGGGTGATTTGTTGATGTATCTTTATCTGAAGCACTAGCTTTGGTTTTACATGTTTTCACTGCTCAATAAATTCTGGGTTGTGTCTAGCTGAGGGTTCAAGATTACATTTGACAAAAGAGACTGAACTTTTAACCTTTCAAGAACCCTGATTTTAAAACTGTTACTAATAACTGATACTCCTTTTGGCTTTTGTTTCATCTAAGTAAATTCTAAGCCTCACTGAGCATGCAGATCTATATATGGTGTGTGTGTGTGTGTGTGTTTAAATATACTCATATACGCACTATCAATCTGAAATGACAAGAGGAGTCCCTTCAAAACGTGCTAAGGAAAGCGATCATAGAAGCCCCCACTTCACTGTGATTTCTAACTGGCCCCTAAACTAAGAACTTCTGTGTCTTGATTTCCAATGTGAACTCATTCACTCATATACAAGCCAAGGGGTATTAGGTCATCCTCTGATTTCTAAACTCACATTGCCAGTTCAGCTATGCTGTCTGCCAACTAGTTACTGTCTAAGATCAGGCATCACTTCAAACCGATTGCACAATAGCATCTCCATTGTTATTTTATGATTCAACTTATAAAGTTGACAGGAAAAGAAGCCAAGTAAGAATAGATTTCTAGAACTCTATTCACCTTTTGTCTTCATGCCCTTATACTCAAGATCTGTAAATGGGTAGCAATCCAGATATATCTCTGTGAGAGGCTCCGAAGTGGCATCTCTCTTTCTTACTCAGAGGAATAATGTGATGAGCAGTGAACACTAGAGGGGGAGCTTAACCGTTCAGGAGAGTTAAATCTCCAGACCCTCTGGGAGAGGATCAGAATGATACTAAAGCTACTGACTTAAACAAGCAAAGTTAAGGCTTGGGCAGCCACGGTTCAGAAGTCAAGAGGTCAAGAATAGTAGAGAGCCAATTTATTGTCATTTTCCAAAAGGCAGCAAATCATAAGTAGAATTGGGAAGTTTAGGCTTAGCTTCTATGATGATGTGGTATATTTCAAAAACCTCTCTGGAGGCAGTTTAACATGAAGAGTAGGATTACAGGGATTTTTTTTCCCAAGGACTGTCTGTCATTTAAATGTCTGAGGAATGATGGAATGAATTATCATAAAATTTTGACAAATTTGATGGCTCAACCAAAGGGGGAAAACAGACATTCCACTTATTGGGTTCTAATAAAACATGACATTTAAAATGAGTTTACATGGCAGTTAGACCTTTGCTTTTTTTCCCTCTGAGTCAGAAACGTTTGTATGTGGAGAGCAGTTATTTATATCTGACGCTTGTCTGAGATAGGAAAACACACTTCTTTTTGTCCTCTACTCCATGTGTTTTAATGACTTTCTGCTTGTTTTGCCTATTGCACATTCATAGACGCTTAATTCAAAATTTGTATCTGTTTATTCTAGAATTTGCGCAAATCCTTTCATACAAAAATGTTAATATGTATTTATTGCATGGTCTTTTATAGAATTTGATATAACATCACACAAACATCACATTGTTTTTATTTTTCATAGAAAAAGGTTTCCCTTTTTTACACTTGTTGGTGATTGAAATGTTCAAAATTTTACAATATAACCATAAATCTTTTTTACTAGCATTATATTTTTGTTCCAAATGAAATAACACTAGGGGCCAAGTGCTAGCCATCCTGTTTGTGTGTGTGTGTGTTCAATGGTGCAAATGCATATTCATGTGCTTTCCAGGTGCAAATCCTTTCAATTGCCTTTTAAATTCTCCTCACCACACACTCACAGGTGATAGAACATGCACCCACAAAATCCAATACAGAGAAATGGGGTTTGCTCGTGCACATTCTAACACGTGTCTATGGAGGTACTAGAATCATTTAAATGCATGTGAATGGGTTTGCAACTGGAATGTGTTATGCATATAGGTGCAAGTGCAATTTTGAGTATGCAAAACTAAGGGCCCAGGGATGAAAACCAAGCTTTTAATTCGTAAAATCAAATTACTCCAGGCTGTAGTGTACTTGTCTACAGTATAGTTGGGACAATGCCTCCAAGCCCCAGTGGACAGACGCTCACTGGCTCTGCTCGAGCTAGTGCACTAAAAATAGCAGTGTAGATAATGTAGCATGGGCAGTCATACAGCCTATCCCCACAGCTCCTCTGGTGGTCTCAGGTGACTAGCCCATATCACAGTGTCCACACTGCTGTTTTTAGTGCAAAAATAACAGGAGTACTTGTGGCACCTTAGAGACTAACAAATTTAGTACACTTACTCGAGCAGAGCTAGTGTGCATCTTCCTACCTGGTCCAGGAGCATGCTCCCAGATGCAGTGTAGAAATATCCTTTGTGGGATCACTTTTCCCTCCACCTTCCTTTTCCACTCCTGCATATTGGCTGCACTCCATGATCCCCCATGCAGCTGCAAGTGGAGTTCACAAGAGATGCAGTAGAGAGTATGCTGCATTCCCTGGAGGGTGTAGCACTGAATGAAGAATTCCTCCTGGCACTGTCCCAGGAGCTGTGCAGCTAGTCATTGCCCCCAACAGGGACATGCCTACGTGATATAAATGGAGCCCAAATAGTAAATATAATAATTAAAACAATATACAATCACATTTTGTTCATTCTTCAATTTGTTTACTACTTTGTATGCAGTGCTAATTCAATATATATTTACTAGAGAATGATATGTTGATATTATAGCTGCAAGGTAAAAGATTAGCAGGAATTAGGGAAGCGTGGATCTGGTATCTAACATGGGTGCAGGTTTCTTTCTTCAAGAGTCTCTATATAGGATTTTCCATCTTTCCTCCATTCTTTATATAAAAGGTAAGTATTTTTACTATGATAGCTTCCCTCCTATGAAGGCCCTGCCTCATGGTACCAGTTAGCCAGACACAGCTTTCTTGGGAATCCTAGCATGGATCTATTCAGATTTACGATATTGCTTACAAAGGTCTTACATATTATCTAAATTGAATGTCATTGGCTTATTTAAAACATGTTTTTTCTCCAGTTGGCTATTAATGATGCCTTATTGATTTTGTCAGACATATAAATCTGTTGTTTTATGTATTTAAAGTTGTGTAACCTGTTGCAAATAATGTAAGAGATATAAACCACCATGCTTCAGGACTTATGCCAACCACGAACTCAGGAATTTAGGAAAAAACTCACCCAATTGGAATGCTCTTCCAGAATTGTCTATCTTGAGGTTTCTTGCATCTTCCTTTGAAACCTATATAATTGACTACTGGAGACAGAATACGACTACACTGATCCAGTCTGGGAATTCCTATGATTCTAGTGTTTCAGGAAAGGAGCATATCAGATGGATGATTATAAGAGGGATAAGAAAAAGTTTACATGTGGTGCAAATATAAGTTCTTTGTTGTCCACATCTAAATCTTCTGTTGTTCCCAGTCAGTGGGATGGTGACCCATTTTGAGTTGCCACCAGATTCCAGGTTGGATATTTGTAAGAAAATAAAAGTAAAAATACTTAAATCACTAAAGCTAAATTTTAAATATCAACAAATAAATAATAGTGGCTGAAATCTGAACACTAGGGAGAATCACCATGTGGAAGAAGGTGACAGTTTCCAGAGGAAACAGAAACCAGCATTAGTTAATTACAACATATTAGGCCACATTTTTCTCTATTATATCAATGAATCCCCATTGATTTCAATGGAGTGGTAACACTGTAACTAAAATGAGAATTTGACCCATTATTTGTAAGCGCTATTAGTTTCTTTTTGGACAGGATCTTCTTACTGCTGTGTCACTAACCCTTCTCTCCTCTCCTAGTTCTTGTTTCTCCCTGCTGCTTGAGGAAGGAAAATACCATATATAGCAGGGGAAATCTTATTTTTCTTGCTCTCTCACTTACTTATGTTGCTGAGGCATCATTTTATAATGAACTGGATAAATTGTGCCTGCTCTGTGCTAGTACAATTAGTACAATTTTAGGATATGAATCTTTTTCTTTCTACCTTGAAATTGTAAAACTGCACTAGTGTGTAAGCAAATGTATAGGAAGAACATCAGAAAGATTAAATGCTACTTGACACTGGAAAAAAATGATGCGAAGAAAGATAAATCAGTTATCTTAAAGCAAAACATTTCACAAACTCAGTATGACCCCAAGAGTTGTAAATCTGGATTTACATTAATGGAAAACTGAACCTAGAACCTAGTGAGTACTATTTGGAGAAGTTCTGGTTAACGAAGCAATCAAAATGGGAAAGCTATTTAGAGAGCAAAAATGATGAAGTTAAAAATGGGTCAAATGACTGTTTCAAGAAAATCAGTCTTATAAAAGGAAATACGTATTTTTTTTCTTATTTAGAAAAAGACAATGAAACCTTATTTAGCAAAATTATCATTCTATTGGAGAATTAGCACTACCTACTGCTATTCACATTTTTATGGAAATGCTTGGGAATTCTGCTGCAAATAAACATGGGAAGCAGAACAAGTTGATGAGAGATCTGAGATTTTGTGTGTCAAGTTTATTTAACTACAGTGTAACAAGATGACTACAGTAGTGCACACACCATGATTGTTTTCTGTACATTGATAATTCTGGATTGTACTATTGTGTCATGCAGTAGTTGGTTTTGTGATGGATGAATTGGAGGGAGCCACTTGTGTAGTCCAATAGAACTTAATACAGATCACTATTACAGTAGTCATGGTCAAATCAACATTTACTGGAGAAAACAAAGTGTGATGTCTCCAGTATTAGTATGTGGTAACTGTTGGCAAGTGCTGACTTTCCAACAGAGACAATCATAAATCTAAATTAAATGGCTATTATGTAGTTAGAGCCAGATTTTTTTAAGGTGGCCTCACAAATTTTACCTATAATATTTCATATCCAAAGTTTCGTGCTCTCACATAGTATAAAAACATGCTGTTTGTTTGTTGGGGTCCCTTGTAAAGTGACTCACAGTTGCATCTGAGTCTGTGGCAAACTAGACTGGAACTACAAGGGAATGGTGGCTCCCAGCTACTGGTGTGGGGGGCGGGAGGGGGAAGGGAGGGAGCTCCTTCAAAGACATTCACACCCTTTGAAGTTCTAGGCTGCAGAAAAGCAAGCTAGTTTGGTGTTGCTGTGTCCCAACACTAGTGCACGAGGATTATCCTTTAAAAGGACCCTTCCCCCATCGAGGGATGGGTTGATCTTGCGCAGTGATTGTGCTGTGCTGCTACATATACTCTATCTTTACCATAAATGCTTTTAACTCTATAGCTTTAGATGCCATTACCACTTCTTAAAGGTGAAAGTCAAAACTATCTTTACTAATTGCATCCGAAGAAGTGGGCTGTAGCCCACGAAAGCTTATGCTCAAATAAATTTGTTAGTCTCTAAGGTGCCACAAGTACTCCTGTTCAATTAACATACAGTTTTCCGCCATTGTTCCTAAGTATGTCCCCAGACCTGGCTCCCTCTGTGTATACCTGTCTATAAAAATTTGCAGAGTAGAATAATTTTGTGTATTAAAATCACAAATACTGTCGATGGTGAGAGAGTCTCAAAGTGTCAAAGTAAATAGCCCCTGGTGTCTTCATTTCTTAAATGTATTGCAGAGTTGATTAATACTGGCTTTTAAAATTCACTAATTTTAAAAATAGTTTATAAATTAGTAAATTTTCTAACGTTTCAGCAATTGCTGGACTTTAGGCCCATTCCCAAACTCCAGTGCTAAATTCATCACTGGCATATGTGGGTACAACTCTATTGAAATCAGTGACTTCTTTCAGTTACACCACTGTTGAATTGGAATGTTGGACTCGCTATTATTATGCTAGTACCAAGAGTCCCCAGCTGAGCCTGGGGCCCCATTGTGTTAGGCACCATTCAAAGGCATTTTAAGAAATAGTCCCTTCTCCAAAGAGTTTCCAGTCTAAATACACAAGACAGATAAAGGGTTAGCAAGAGGAAGGGTTATTGTCCTCATTTTACAATTCAGGAACTGACGCACAAAGACTTACAAAGGCACCTAGTGGATTTAGGAGTCAAAGACCTGTTGAAAGTCTATTGGACTCATACACTTAAATCTCCTCCAAACAGCTTGCCCAGAGTCACACAAAGTCAGCACACAGCTAAGATGTGAATTTAGGTGAATTTAGGTCTTCTGAGTACCAGATGAGACCATTCTTCCTCGTTTAGACTGTGAACTATGTTCTACCTTGCCTTCACTGAGCTGTTAGATGGAGGATCCACCAGTTTTAGTGGCGAGTTTATTCCCACAGGTTAAACTGTGTATTTTTGTAATGTTGCTATGGACACAAAACCAAGTCATTATTATTTTTTATTATTAATTCTTTAATAGTGCCCTTCATTCCCAGATCACACTTTTCATTAGAGGCCTGTAATAGGTAATGACACAACAGGATCTGTGAGGAATCTAGACAGTATGAATGCTTTGTCAGTGAATGTAGCCTGTACAGCTCAGCCACCTCAGTGGTTAAATACTTTCTAGACATAATTCATGACCAATAATAAAATGCTATTAGGATGAACCTGAACAAAAAGAGGATAAGCCAAATTGTCTGTACAGTGATTTAATAGAACAGTTTTAGAAGTCCCCAAACAAGAAAACTCCTATCAGGCTTTAAAAATCCAGGGAAGAATAAAACATTGAGGAGAAGAGCTGAAGAATGCTTATGGGAACTCACAACTGGAAGGACACTTATTTTCACAAAGTTAAATATAATCATCAACATTAGGGGTGCTTTGTAGGGAAAAGAACTCTGAACTATTTATTTAAAAATTTCTGATTGGCCATTAATACCTACAGAAAGGTCCATGATGGGTTTTGATTTGAAGCTCTTTATAAATTATTAGTGGCTAAGATCTACTCAGAAAAATATTTTTGTGTGACTTGATAGTAGCTGCTCTGTTACTTTCAGGGAAGTGAAAATAAGTACTGATCCTAACAGCTCCTCAAACAGAAACAGGGGAAGCAATCAAAAAGTAGAATGGTGCTTATTGTGATTGTGGGTGAATCTTGGTAGAGAAGTAATGGAATTCTCCAATCTTTCACTGATATTTTGTATTATGAAATCATATTAGTCACTCCGTAGTTAAGGTTGAAGTTAGTTTCCCATTAGAAGCCTGATTTTTAACTCCACGTCTCTTAATTTCCTTAAAAGGAAAACAATTCTCCTAAAAGTTTTCATCTTGCATCTCAGACAAAGGTAAGGTGTTTGAGGGAAGTCTGAAAATCAGAAAAGGAGTTTTAAATGTACAGCATTATGAAGGTTTCCCTTTCGCTCTTTAAAATGTTTGTAATGATTAATGACTTGGCATGAATGCCAAATGGTGGTGGTGGTGGTGGTCTTGCTGAGGAGAAGGGCCTTCTAATATATACTGAGGGGGTTAGTGGGTCAACAAACTTGAGGACATGTGATGGTAACATCCAGTCTTAGCATGCAGCTTTGGGGAGGCAAGAGAAGTGACTGCATAGAATGGGGACAAGACACTGTTAGAGTTTGGAGGGAATAGATGAAGGCCCCTTGAGCTGTTGCCCGTTAGAATGGCAACTCTAATTTGTACTGGGGGTTGAACTGCCTCCCATTAGACTCGAGGGCACACACAGCCACCTTTGCCCTCCCTCCCACCAGGGGCCCTTCCTGGTGGCCATACCAAGTAGAGCATGGCCAGAGCTACTGACTGGGGTCTGTGTTTATTTGTGTCGCTTCACCCACACCTGTGTTGAAACCAACTCTGGATGAAATGTAGCTGACATTCTACACCAGTAACTCTACACAATAATTTTTTAGGCAGTTAAGTGAATTTCTTTACTGGAAACGGGGGGATTTTAGTTTGGCAGCATGTAATTGCCTAACAGGGAATTTAATCAGAACACCTAGAATAACACTCTTAGTGCAATCACACATTTCATGACCACAGTTGGTCAGGACCTTGGTTTCATATCTCATCCAATAAAAGGGAAATAGATGTTTTGCTTGTCTGCATCTCCTATTGTTAAATGCAGAATGTCATTTTGCCTTCATTCTCCATTTAGCTGTGCTAACTGTACGTTGTGAATACTTCATCTCTTACTTATAAACTGGCTCTGTCAATGTAAAATGCTTGTTAGTGGAAACTCAAATTAGCGAACCTGCTTTATTAAATCACAAGGGAGTCTGATGAGGAAAAAAAATAGTAAAGAAAAAGACCCAGGAGTCATTTGTATAAGAGGTGGTTTATAATGTGTTAAATGTGTTTATTTGCACTTCCAAAGTTCAGATTTCCTCATACATTTTCATACTGATGGAGATAAAATGCTAAAGTCTTAAATCCCTCTATGCCATGCTGAGTTGCTAAGGGCTGTTGAGTTTTTGTTATTTCTCCTCTTGAGTTAGCTCTGATTATGCCTGCTGAGTGAAAAATTTGTATTTGCCGACAGAAATAGGAAACACACCACGTGCACTTACACTCAGCAAATGCTCCAATACATCACAAAGGTTTGCTCAACCCACCTTCAGAAGCCAAATCGAGCATGTTATTTTCTGTTTAGATCTGATTCTGGTCAGAAGTGTTTCCCAACCTCTGATCAAAGCAAGGCCTACAAAGCTGCAAGTGTTCATGCCCAGTCTCATTAGAGGATTGGATGGAGTGACCCAGGCCTTCTAGCATAAAGCTGTGAGTGAACTTCAAGTATGAGAGTGCATCAATCAAATCCAAGCAAGGCTTTTTATGTAATTTTTTTTGTTTGTGTTCTTTTTACTTTGCCTTTAAGTTCCTATAGGAATGCCCTTTCGTGCTGTACAGTCAAGGAGCATTCAATAGAAACAAACAAAACAAAACACCTCTCAGAATGGGTAAGCTTTTACTTCCCCTTTAAAAAGCAAGAGGGTTTACTCTGAGAAATTGCCTCATTTGGTGGTTCTGTATTAATTATTTGTGTTGAACTGAACAATATACTGAAAAGGTCATGAAGCTGCATCCTGTATGTTTTATGTAAAACTGGGTGAAAGAGTCAGTTTTCCAGAACAAAGGGTTTGTGCAACTTTTCACTTTCTCCCCTTGAGTTTTCACTACTGCTTATTTGGGGGCAGCGAGTGAGTGAGAGGGGGGAGATGGAGGAATGATACAGCCTGTGAAGAGACAGCAAGGCTTGTTACAGAAATTAGGAGCACAGCATAGTGCAGTATGTGGGTGATTCTGTCTCTAAGCAGCATTTAATGCACTGAAGATCTTTTAGTAATTAATCTTAAAATGAAAACATGAAAAGGAGGACAAATATTGTTACATTTTGCCTTCTAATACTATTAAAGAAGAATATGACAATGCAGTTAGCTGTGATTATTAAATTATAGGTATTTTTGCTTTGATCGAAGCCAAGAATCCAAACATAAGTGGAATACTGTGATGACTCTCCATGGAAATTAAATTAAAATGAGTTATGGGAATTTGTTTTTTCTGTATTAATTCTTTTGTTTTTCAATCTTTGGAGTGCAAAGTGAACAAACTCTCTGAAATCCTACAGATTTCTTTATAAATTTTGCCACCTTAAGGTATTTTAGCTTATCCTACAAGAAACGAATACATAGATTGGTTACGGTACATTTCACCATTGCTCAGATATATTGCTTTTCCATGGGCATTCCCTTTGTCTCCATGCCACTTGTTCTTTCCTGAACACAGAATATGAATGAACCAAACACAGTTCTTTGCCCACCCATATATATTATATTTATATACGTGTGTATGTTGAAGCAATGTTTAATGTGAGGCAGTAATCCATCACTATTCTACCATGTGTTTTTTCCAGGCCTTCAGATGTTCAGAAGAATTATGCAGATTTTATAAATGAGTACTAGAGCATTTATGCCACTTGATAGTGTCCCAGGTGTGTTTCCCCTGTAGTGTTTGACGGGGAAACTGTGTACACTTCTACCTTTTTTTAAATTAGCACATTGTTTTTATGCAATGAGCTGCCTGGTAAAACATTTATACATTTCAGCATATTATTTTTTCCTTGAAGCTAATATTGAGCTTCTCTCCTTTTGTAGTTTTCTGAAACATGTTAAGTTAATTTGCTTTTAAACTACTGAAAGTCCAAAAAACTGAGATTTAGACTCATAGACTTTAAGGTCAGAAGGGACCATTATGATCATCTAGTCTGACCTCCTGCACAAAGCAGGCCACAGAATCTTACCCATCCACTTCTATAACAAACCCCTAACCTATGTCTGAGTTATTGAAGTGTTCAAATTGTGGTTTGAAGACCTCAAGCTGCAGAGAATCCTCCAGCAAGTGACCCATGCCCCACGCTGCAGAGGAAGGCGAAAAACCTCCAGGGCCTCTGCCAATCTGCCCCGGAGGAAAATTCCTTCCCGACCCCAAATATGGCGATCAGTTAAACCCTGAGCATGTGGGCAAGACTCACCTGCCAGCACCCAGGAAAGAATTCTCTGCAGTAACTCAGATCCCACCCCATCTAACATCCCATCACAGGCCACTGGGCATACTTACCTGCTGATAATAGATTTAAGGAAACAGATTTTTTTCTTCCCTCCTCCCCTGCCCCCACCCCATCCCCCCAAATAGCATGTACTTTATTTTTGTCTGGGAAATAAATATTTATTAAAGTCCAGCGAGGCTGATTTCCCAGGGAGGTTATCACCATATTTTTTTAAAGATGTAAATCTTTGCTGCCTGATGAAATCATATTGGATCAAATTCTGTGCTGATGTAAATAGGTGCAACTCCATTATATTCAACTTGCTTCAACAGAAAACTTGACTTTCTGTTTCAGTAAAGCTCTGAATAGCCTAAGGCCATTATTAAATGTTGTGCTTTGACGTTTGTTTTCTCCAGTGTCTTGTTTTTATTTAATGCTAAACAACTTTTTCATCTCCCTCTAAGTGAACCCTAGACTAAATCTTAAAAAGTCTGTTACAGAGTGGTACTTTATACATGGTGTCCTTCACCACTATGGTTTTCATATCTGAATTTCTGGCAACGCTGTGTTCCTTGCTGGTAAAATATTTTAGGCTACTTATATAGCTAGCTGTGGATTTGTACAATTTTTGTAGCTGCCCCCAAAACATTTGAACTAGACCTGCAGCTGTTGGGGCCAGTCAGAGTACAGAGTGTGGTTTCAGAAGAATTCTGGTGAATTTCAAAAGAGTCCAGGGGTTTGATTTGGTTTTGAAAAGAATCCAAGAATTTGGGAGCTAATTTGATCACCACATTAATCTTGCAAGATCGAGTTTGTTTTGAGTTCTCCAGAATTTCTTTATTCCGGCCACCCCAGCAACATTGTAAAATGCTTTTTAAGTGCTCCTACTTCAGTGCTGATTCAGGAAGCATGGAGTCATGAAGACATAAGGTTTTAAAAAAAAGAGAGAGAGAGGAAAAGGCTCTCTAAACAGTAAAAAATGTTTTCTGTTCTATATTGTTTCATCCGGTCTTGGTTCAAAGGTTTATGGAGTTTATAGAGTCCTCATTTGTTCTGAAGACTCATTGGCTGCCATAGTTCTTGACTGGATGGATCATCCAATCCATACTCACTGACAGAGATTTTAAAAACGTGGGTGCCTGCAGTTAGGATCCTACAGCCATATTTGTATGTGTAACTAAGAAGCCTGATTTTTAAAAATGCTGAGCACTCATGTCCTTTGTTTTTAAGCACCATGTCTTCTAGCCTTCTTTAGAGCAAGTTTAGATGACACAATAGTAAAAACATCACAGCTCTGTTTATACTACATCTTTCACCATTCCTACTACTAAACTGGTAGTGAATTTTCCTAGTGTAGGCAAGGCCAATGTGACAAGATAGACATTCCTGGAACAGCATCTGTAATACTGTAGGAGGAGATCAGCCTTAAAGAAAACTTTTAGACCCAAACTATACGGACTTTTTCCCTCAAAGAAAAAGTTGAAGGGCACTGAAGAATAGAAACTGCATTTTAAAGGAATTTTTAATATATGAAAAATGTGAGTGGTGTTTCTGAAAAGTTCTTGTATACAGTGTAGCCAATAGTGGAGGGTAAAAGACTTTTGTCAGTGAACACAGAAGTTAATAAGTGATTTTATTCATTTTTGGTTAGATTCTGATACCTTTACTCACACTTTTAAAAGGGTGCAGTAATGTGACTTTTGCAGCAGTTCCAGTGGAGTAAGGCATTGCTCGATACAATAGGGGTATTATAATCAGGCTGTGTGAGATTTCTTGCTTTTTATAATATCTCCAATATGATTCAAGGGAGAAAAGTACCAAAAGGTTTTGATTTTGAGTTCCAACCAAAGCTCACTGTCTAGAGAGGCACCTAAACACAATGAAAAGGAAGAAATTGGAAAGAAAATGTAGGGCACTTGTGAATATGGCTCTTACATTGTCATCATCTACAGGTTCTGTAGCATAGTCCAAACTCAAATTAATATCTGCTGCTGCTGCTATTAATGTGCCAATGTCTAGTTTAATGGACGAACTATGAAGTAGCAACATCTCTTAAAAATTGCAGTATAGCCTGAAGAGAGTCATCATAAAATGATCATCATGTATGAGCCTATTTTCTCTTCTTTTGCCAATGAAATATCACTTTTATCTGGTGATAGAAAAGGCCTCTCAAATTCAACAACTGTAGCTTTGCTTTTCATAATAGGCTTGGATAATAGAGTTGGTTATGAAGCTGTTAACATTAATATTGCCTGGAATATAAATGTGAACAGACCTCTAGTGGTCTGAAAATATGCATTCATTGGTAAGTTTTGACCTCTGTTACTTGCCAGAAATTATTTTCTTAAAAAACAATGCAGGCCCCAAATATTTCTTATGTAAGCCAATGGTATAGAATTGTAATTATGTGAGCCTATACTTTTGCAGATTAGGAACATTCAATGTATGGTCAACAATATCATCCTGTAACTGTATATTTTGTGTTTCATTACGAAAGGGTAGAATGCAATGGATACATGTCCCATGAGTAGGCAGTATAAGCAGTTAATAATAAAGGGGTTAATTTTTTTCTACTCAGAAACTTTCTTCTACAGTGTCTGAAAAGCACTATATAAATGCTTTTTTGTATAGTGTTCATAAAGTGCTATATACATGCAGTATTTATTCATAAGCACATGGTCTTTTGCAAATAGGAGAGTAAGTGTGGCATGTCTGAAATCCATAATGCACATCTGTAGCTCAGGCAACATCTAGACACAAAACAGTATTCTGAGCATTGCTAGGAGCAAGCAGTAGTAATGCTGAACACCATTAAGGTCTATCAATCTCTTCTCCACTATTGAATGAACTGTGAAAAGTTCAAGCTGTTATATAGCCAACAGGAACTACCAACCTTGCTTTGGCTTGATGTCACCCATGCCTGTGAAATTTCAGCTAAAACAATGTACTTGAGCTTTCTTCATTGTAGAAAAAGCGAAAGAAGAAATGTGAATGTGAAGTGAAGGGTGACGGCAGAGGAATGGTAAGAATAACCAGCAATGAGGACAGGGGAAGCCCAGTGCAATGGGTCTCTTCACAGCAAATGTAGATGATTTCCCCACCTCCCATCCTTGTCTTCCTCACATCACCAAAACAAAGTCTGGCTTTCACCTGTGCATAAACTATGCATATTTGTGTTGCACTAGTCAATGTGCATAATATGCCATCAACCAGTAGTTTGGTAGTTTAAGAGGTAGGTTAGAGGACAAGCCCACATTATGCTTAAACAACAAGAGGTCTGTGGTGGGTTTTGGTTATTTTTGAACTTTTTTAATCTTGTTTCATTTTCATACAGGACATGTTCTGCTAGTACAGATATTCAGTTAGCTTCTGACATTGATAGTGCCAGACATGGCAGTAATACTATAGACTGTCAAACTGTTTAAAAAAAAAAAGAATACTAGGTTATTTCTCATTAGATTGTTTTTTTTTTCAGATAGGAAGATGTGTGTGCACCAATATACTGTATTTGACATTTTGATGAGTTAAATCAGGCAACAGGTGACCAAGAATATCCTGCATCTCTAATCCTTATCCTGTACTGTTTTGGTACGGAATGGGAGAGCGATTATTCACTTAATTTCAGTTTCAACATTGCATTCTCTATCATTCATTTAAGCCATCTTTCATAAACTGTCTGATTTTTTTAAAATACAAAATATATTATTGTTGGTTGTTTATTTCTTACTACCTTGTTTTTTCCTCTAAAATATTCCCATTTGAATTAAATTCATTTGGGTTTGTAAGTTGCAAGACTAGCAAACCTGGCAAGGCTCCTACTCCTTCATTCTTCCCTCAAATTATATCCTACTGCAGATTCTATCACTCAGGCTCCCTCATGAAGTGAGGGTTTGACATCCCTGTCCAGCTGCAGGTGCCATCGTAGTTCCAGTCTGGAGTGTGGGATGTGGTCTACCTTCAAGGGGTGAACACAGTCCAAAATGGGGAAAAAAGCAAACAAAATAATTCTTCAGACCACAAAACAGTCTCTGCTCACCCCATGATTCCTTGCAAGGCAACAGGTAACTAGTCTGGGTGAAGGGGGCTTGATTCCTTCTCCCTTGTGTGTATGAGAGGCCCAAGCTAAAACATGTTGGACTATAATTAAAAGAAAAGTAAATTAAAGATGGTCCCTCTACCTCTCCAGGCAGCAGAGGATCTTCAGCTGCTTCCTGGGTAAGCAGCCCATGCTCTGTGGGGCTAGGAAATTCTGAGCCCTAGTTCTGCGTCCTTTTGCATCCTCACTTTTAAGGAGCCACCCTCTTCCAATTGCAACAGGCCTCACACATGCACCACGTTGGGGCTGATTGTACCCAAAGAAGCCCTTTAACCCCTTATGGACCAAAGTGGGAAACTGTTCCACCTCATACCATTAGGTCAAAACAACACCGGGCATGGAGGACTTAATCCCACGCCATTTCCCTTAGCTGTCAGCTGTTCACCTGTTGCTTTCCAGGTAGAATTTCCCAACTCTTTCTAGGGGGCTGGCAATTATACAGACTGAGATCTATCAAATACATAATCAGATAGAATTTGCTTCTGCACTTAGCAATTACATTGTCAATAACTTTTTCACAGAAAAGCTTGGTTAGAGAGAGGCTAATAGTAACTAGAATAATTTTCCATAGAGATGCAGGTTGGTATTGTGAGATGGGGGTAGTGTTTATTTGTTTAAACTAATGTCTCTGCAGCCATCTTTATGTCTGAAGGGAATAATACTTTGAGACAAGAAGAGATTACATTTGTGATAATAGTACTTAAAGTGATCAAACACTCATTGATCAACAGGTGCTACAATGTTTCTGATGCAAAACACAACCAACAAAGAATCCTGACAATTTCGTGAACAACTGATAAAATTCTAGGAAGAAAATTTGTGAGAGATGAACAAACAATTGACTGAAAAAGCAGTAGTAGAAAGACAAAATAAGGTGAGCATTGTTGAAACTGCTTGCAAAATGGTTGACAGAAAAATTATGCACAGACTTTTAAGGGCATGTGCAACAACACTACCACACACTCAATCAGTAGTTCTAAATAATGAATCTGAGACATTGTCCTGTGACATTTTGTGAGTTTATCCAGACCAGTGGTTCTGCCACTGTCTGCCCTGTAACTTTGGGTGTCTTTAGGCTTACAGCTTTGGCTCAGAGCTCTGACAACAGCAACTGGCCCACAGCACAAAGGTCTCTCACTGGGCTTCCACCAGTACAGTTACTCGTTGCAGGGTGACCTCAACAATGCTTCCAATCTTGAATCTCCCCAAAACTGTCTCCCATACAGTGTTCAGTCCCTTTTACTCACAGAGGTAACACCAAGCCTGCTGTCTCCAAAGAGGCACCATAGCTTGTTAGCTCAGCTGGGATTATACACGCCACTTAGATGGAGATTGTAGTAAAACTGAGAATAAGTTAGTTAACAAAGAACATAGTTTTAAGTGACTTTGAGCAAGCATGAAAGACATATGAAAAGGTTACAAACAAAACAAAACTAACATGCTTTCTAGTGTCTGAAATTTAATTCTAGGAAGACATAGCATTGCCTAACACAGTTTCTTACTCCAACCAAGTTGTCATAATTCTCCAACTAGTTTAGCAGGAGGACCTATCTTTCATTGATGCAAAGCTCTGGCTTCTTATTCTCCGAGGTGATGGTTACCTGCGGGGTTCTCTCCCCTTCTCTTTATAGTCCAGTAAACCTTTGAGATACATTCTTTTGACAAGTTAGCCCAGACCAAGTTCTTCTTCTGCAGGGTGCAGGCACCAAACCTGTTCTTTCACCCTCTGCTTGATTAGCTTGACCACTTTGTTTACCTTAGATGCAAATATACTTCTATTGTCCTTTCCTTGCAAAGCTTGACCCTGGCAGATTGGCAAATGCACATTCCTTTGTCTCAGACAAACCTGTTTATTTTCTCTACTCAAATTGTTTGGTCTAACACAGCAGCTCTCAAACTGTGGGTCAGGACCCCAAAGTGGCTAGTGTTAGACTTGCTGGGGCCTGGGGCTGAAGCCTAAGCCCCAAAGCCCGAGCCCTTGGGTTGCAGCCCTGGGTGGCAGGGATCAGGTTACAGTCCCCCCACCTGGGGCTGAAGCCCTTGGGCTTTGGCTTTGGGCCCCCCTCCTGGGATCATGTAGCAATTTTTGTTGTCAGAAAAGGGTCACGGTGCAATGAAGTTTGGGAACTCCGGTCTAACATATTTCCAGCACAACTTAACTCTACATGCTAACCACACATACATCATGCAATAATATTAATCACTCCTGTGTCACTGGCTTTCATAAAGGATCTTACTCAATACACTTTATAGTATAATAATAATATATACAATCAGTTGAATCAATTACTTATTCTTTGGGATTCAGTCCCCTTGTTCTCTCCCTGGGGTGTCTGGACCCTGATTGTCACAGTAACCCAGGTCATATTAAGTTGGTGGCACATAGATGCACCACCCTGGAACAGCACTGGGAAGGACTGAATCACAATTTCCTGCCTGATTCCTCCTAGCTCCAGGGCAGAAGTAACTTACTGCAGCCTTTTATAGCATGCAATTTACTACTTGCATTATGCTGGCTCAGCTTTCATTGCTGTCAATTTGAAAGGTGAAGACTTGGCACATGGCATGTTTGGTTCCACCCGTTCCTCACTAGTCTCTGGCCATTCCCTGCCCACTTGCTCACAGGGGCCCCAATTCAGAACAGTCCTTGAATACATGCTTAAATCTCAGGTCAAGTTAAGCATGTTTTTAAGTGCTGTTCCGAATTAAGTATGCATTTTTGTGTTTCTTGGGGAGTGCCAATTAGTGGCCCCAAGGAGTGGTAAACGACGCAGCTCGTACATGGCTGTGAGGGATGGTTTGTGGCCATGTTAGAGCTAGTAACACACTTGCTCTTTATTTGCATTTGGTTCTGAATTTATTAAATTACTAATATCTTTGCCATTCTCTTAATGTGGAAAAATACTTAGAGTTGTAATGTTCAGTAGAAGAAAAGGAAAAACAGAATCTAACCTAAAATCCAGTTACCTGTAACACTGGAACTTCAGAAGTATTTATTTTTATTTCCTAGATACTCATTAAATAAAGAGAGCCATAGATTCTGACAAATCTTCTGTTGCCCTTCAGAGATACATCATCTACTGCTCCAGGCCAAGAAATGAGTAGTTTCCATAATTAGTAAGGGAAATTGAATAATTGGGCTGTAGTTTATGAGGGTTCTTTCTCTAAGAAGAGAATCCATGTAAGTTTCAGTCAAGTGGGTTTACTTGATTTATTTTTTTAGCACACAATTATCTTGTGTTCATTTAACATAAATTATACACTCAGATATTTATTTTCTACTTTTTTCCTTCTTTTCTCACAAGCAAAACCACAGTACCCTGTGATCATGAACATTTTCTGATCATGTTTTCTAAATGGAAATGTGCCTTTATATGGTAGTGAGAATGACTTCTAACTCAGATTATGTTGTGAATACAGTTTTCCAAAAGCAGTAAAAGAAATAAATACTTTTCTTCCAATAATTGGTTTTTAAAAAGGGAGGGGGGAGGATATTTCAATGAAACTCTACTTGGTGACAAGACACCAATTTAATTCATAGATTGCTATAACAGCGATTCTTTAAATCTCAGTTGTTTTATGCTCAAATAAGTAAAAAAAAATCTAAATCAGCTTACAGATACTTTCCATGTTATGCACAAAAATACCCTCATGTCCAAGGATTTCCTAATGGATATGCAATCAGCAATGAAAATAATAGGGGAAAAATCCATTTCACACATATTGTACGAGGAGAAGATGAGGGAGCTGGCACCCTCAGTAAAAGTTCTGATGCTTCCATATTTGCAAAGGAGGTTACAGGCCTTATCTCTTATTGTACTGTACATTCATTTGAAGAACTACCAACTCCAACAGGCAGTTGCTCTGGAAATGACTTTGAATACAGCATACCAGGTCTCCAGGTTACGAAAATTAAAAATAGAGATAGTGAATTCTGGTAGCTGGCAAGCAAGGTTGATGCCATTGCAGAAATGTCCCAAGCATATGATTATTATTTAATTACAGCAGTGCCCAGAAGCCCCTATCAGTACATATGTGCATGCACACGCACACACAATGAAAAGAATCCCGGCCCCAAAAGTTTGCAATATAAGTAAAATCAGATATAACAGGTAGATAAAACAAAGAGATGGAGAACACAAGATAGCATAATAAAATATCTATGGAATGAACCATGATGAGTGATATTTTTTCATGCCATTGTCATGATAGCATTTTTGGTTGTTTCTGAGTTACTCAGCACCAGGCACGATCAGGTCCTTAGAGACTATTTATACTCTAAGAGATTTGCGGTCAAGGGGCCTCAATCTGAACCTGCATCCCCTATACATGCAAGTAAGTCCCACTGAAGTCAAGGCACTTTTGACCTGCTTTTTCTGTTCTGCTTTCTAACAGAAACTTCTGCAGTAGGTTTCTAAATGTTGGGCCCTAGTTCAGCAAACCCTCATGTGAAAAGTCCCAGTGGGATTTGCTCAGAGGAGTAAGAGTTTTCAGAATCAGACAGAGTATGTTTTCAACTAAACCTGAAATGTGAAAACGTTTGCATCATTTATTTCACAATTGTCATATATATTGCTCCTAACTTTATATTGACTCCTTTTGCTTGTTAAAACTCTGAGAATGTTTTTTATTTTGTTTCTGACATTCTCACTTACCTGTAAAAATAATTTCACCGGTAAACACATTTACTTTATCTCATGAATCTGACATAGGATACAGCACATTACTCTTACTTGATTATGCTAGTGAGAGAGGCAAATCCTAATATTCTGTTTATGTTTAAAAATTCTTTATTTATTGTCACATGAAAAAAACAGCTGCCATATTTTAGTTGAAAAACAAACACTCCTTTATCAATTATTTAGAAGAAAATGGTGTATTTAATAAAAAGTACCTAATTCTTGTCCATCTTAGATTCTGATAAAATATCTATTTTCTGACTTCAATTGGAAAACGTGGGACTTTACATATCTTAAAATGACAAACACTTACGTATTAGTGTTTTAAAATTGCAGCTGTTCCAGGACTTCTGTCTAGAGTAATCCAAGAACCCAGTGTTTTCATGCATCATTTATAAAATAAATCTGTATTTTGCACATACATAACCTTAGAGTACATAGAGTGTTGCGTGTAATATTACTGAAATTACGATCTTCCTTTTTTTAAAAAAATGCTTAGTGGTAACTATTTTGTTAGAAAATGAATCAATATTCCTTCAGAATTCACATCTACTCAATAGCTTAACAGAAGTGTTGTTCGGGAGAGTTTAAAAAAAATGAAGGCAAAGAAAGAAGCAGGAATGGAAAGAAAAAAATTATGCCGCCTAGCTACAAGCTGCAGAGGGAAATTAATATTCAAAAGGTTAAGGTGTCTGTGAAATGTATGTAATGAGTAACACTCATAGTTTGTTACTATAGGTTCATTGCCTCTAATGTTGAGGACGGCACATGGATAATTTACGATTCCCATTGTCCTCTCTGCAGGGATTAATTCTGAATTATTTATGTACCTATATACGCACAGAACTGAAACATTTTAGTTAAAGTCAGCCACTCACTCATAGTCTTGAAATTATGCAGCCCTTGTTGCTAAAAAATGATGTTAGCCTCTTGTGATTTAAGTCATAACATTTTATTTTCAGTCCCACTGAGAGAGAAAGCATATCGGGGGCTAGGGGGAGGATATATTTTCCTGGAGAAATCTGTGAATGCATTTTTTAAAGATGTAAATAGATAATGGTAATTTTGTTGAGTCAAATTATCATCGTAGCAGGCATGTAAATAAACCTTTGTTTTATTCATGATTTGTGATAATGTTTATATTACTCTGTGAGATTATTTTTTTTCTGATGGCTATCTTTAAGTACAAAAGCTTTGCATTTCAATAAAGGGAATTCTGTCTACTTATTAATTAATCAAAGAATGGAATTTCATTTTGGGAAATTGGTCTCAGAATTCGCACTGGTTCAGAATTCCCACTGAATCACCTGGCCTTGGTATAAATGAAACCTTCACTGCAGTTTCCATTTGAACTCCAGTGATTCCTTGCTGCTCTAAATGGCTCTTTTGGCTGCATCAAAATTCTTTAATCATGGGAAAAATGCAGACATTAAACATTTCTTAATAAAATATTAGATTAGGGAGTGTCTTGAGATCTGGGCTAAGGATAGTATTTGATAAAGATCTAACCCAGTCAGCATGAGCAGGTCACATGCATGTTATCTGAACCTAGATATTAATTTAGCATATTACATATGTTTTAAACCATTTTCACTTTATCTTGCAGCAGGGTTTTTTTTTTTAATGTGAACTGCAAGCATGCTTAGACCTAATCCAATTGTTGTGATGAGGCAAAAATATTGAAATATATACACTCTAAGAAAGAGGATAATTAACAAAAGGAAAAAAAAGGAAATGAAGTTTACATTAGACCAACCCCTTTGGGGTATCAGGTAAACGGCCTGTCCTGCTTTCAAGAATTCTACCCCTAATAATTATGGTACATCAGAAGCTGAGAGCATAGCTTGTGGTTGGGGTATTTAGTACAAAACAGATAAAGATTTAGCATTATCTCAAGTGGAATCTTATATATATATAAGATTAATCCTCCTTCCCCTCAACCCCCTTCTGTACAATTCAACAATTGCTAATAAATTAGAAGGAGGGGCATATTGATGTACTGCTTGACTGTAACACAAAGAAGTGTAGTTAGCAAAAAGCTGCAGTGGGTAATGAACAGTATTTTAACTCGGCAGTTTAACCTCAGTGTCTGTCAGCTGTGACCTTTTACCAACCCCAATGAGAGCCTGATTTCTCACTTTTGCTACTCACTGCTGGATGAGTGAATGTAGAATTTGACAGCGAGAGGTTTTACATGAAAAGGGAAGGTACTTAAAAAGCATGTTTTGTGATGATAGGCTACATTTATTCACTGTTCATTACGCTTGGTGCAGCAGCAGCGTTGGTGGATTGATTGGGTGTGAGCAGCTTGTCTTCTGTGGAAGTGAAGAGGCGTTATTGACCTGCATGGGAGCTGGAGTGACCTCTAGATGACCCCCCCCTTTCACCTGAAATTGACCTTGAAAACAACCTAGGGTTCACCCCATTTTGAATAAATAAAAAAGTGTCTTAACAGCATGTGGATTATTAGAATTGACATATTGCACATTTCTCCTTTTTCAACTTTTATAGAGGTACATGCGTAGGGGGTGGGGAGAGAGTGTTGCCTTTTAAATTTCCAGATCCTGCAGCTGCACGGCTTGGTATTTGTACAGATTTATGGAGAGAGGCAACTAGACTTTCTATTGCTTGATGCTAAATTTTACCATTCATCATTATTGATTAGAGCCTACGCTCTATGACAGAGCCCAAACCTTACTATGACAATTGCTATTTCAGTTGTTATGGGCCATAATGGGCCATAGGGATGATTTAAAAGAGCACAATAGCTATCTGTAATTACACATGAATAATCCATGAATTCTCTACCACAGTGCTTATAATCAGACCCTAGGCTGAGACATTTGTACTTGTTTCCCCTTCAGCAACTAGACCAGAAGGTACCCTTACATGCAAACACAATACAACAGGCAAATAACAACTGTCTCCGTCCAAGTCCAGTCTTGAGTTTTCCTTCCATGTTCAAAATAAATCAGTTAAAGTGAGGGTAATGGAGCATTGCATTAGCTCGGATGGTTCAATCACCTAATGAACTTGACTTCTTATAATAAAGGGAAAGCTGTGGCTGCCTTATCAGTTGCTGTTTAGTGACACAGTTTTATTGTTTGTTTATTTTATATTAATCCTTTTTAAAACCCAGTGACAGCTCCTACTTTGGTAATTCTCTGCACAGAAAGGCAAAGTGGAAGGAGTGGAAGAGATGTGGAGATCAAAGAGCTACTTTAAAACCTGTCTCATAATTTTTCCATGGCTTAGTCAACAGTGGGTGCTATCAGAGCCATTGCCTGACTTGAACTGTCTCCCAGCAGCTTTTAAGCATCAATTTGCTCAATCACCAATATCCCGAGTGTCTGAGACACCCAGTCCCTGCTTAGATGTGAATATTCCAGTTGGCTGCATGACAACCTGCAGCATTATATGGTTAAGGAGAACATGGGTGAGGTTGGCCAGATTTTTCTATGTGAAATACCCTTGTCTATGTGTATGTGCCTTTTCTATGTGTATATCCCTTTGTCACTCCTGCTTCATTTGGTGCTGATCTTAGCTGGCAAGGCAGACAATGGGAAAACTCATTCACAGTGCTGTAGCATCCTTACTGGAGGATATGATTTCCCTTCCCCCCACCCCAAGCTTGTGCCCTACTTATAAGTATGATTGCTCTACAGTGCCCCATGTTAAGCAAAACATGTTATCTATTCTAATCTACCAATCTTTTACATCTTTGCCTTGATGAACAACTGCAAGTGTCCTCTTCAACTTTCGGGGCCTGCTAATTACAGTTATTCTAATCCAGGATTGTAGCTGAAGGAGGGGGGAGGGGAGATTCCTTTTGGTTCTTGGGGGTCCAAAACATTTCTTCCAGTTTAAGTTTGTTTCAAGTTTAGTTTAAGTTCTTCTAGTATTGAGCATGGTTTGAACATTCTGCTCAATGGGCCTTGCTTCAAGATTAAAATGTAACACTTAAAGCTTAAAAAGGAGCTATTGTCAAAGGAAATAAAAGACGGCACAATTTTATCCTAACTGAGTCATGCAAATGATTTTTTCAGATATTATTTCCTCCTAACAACTGACATTTATCTGTACATCAAGTAAACACAAAGCAGAAATGTGTTTTCTTTAACAGCTGAGACTTTACAGGGGGGAAAAAAGAATGACTTGTAATCGGTATGACATTAGAAACCCGTGTAGTAGCTCAGTCAGCTTCCATTTCATCTTTGTTCCTACCTCTCTATAAAGGATAAGGCAGTTTTGCCCAGAGGAGGAAATAAAAGAGAATCCTCGTTAAAAGGTACATTAATGAAAAAAGAACTGCTTTATTGGGGATGTGCAAAAAAGGATATTTGAGTAGTAAATGATAATTTACTTTTGAGGTATATTAAAAAGGTTTAATCTTACTGATCATGAGTTAAATTGGATGTTTTAATCAGTTAGTGAGTGCCAAAAATAATTATGCCAGAGTGCTTAGTCTGCAGAATGTGTACACAAAGCATATAAATCCTTTCCTTCCCCAGGGATTTCTCAGAATAACACAAAACTAGAAGACAAAAGCAATATCAAACTCATATAAATTAACATTGCAAATGATCTGAAAAATACAATAAATAACATGATCCTATCACTTTGAATATGCTATACAGGGAAGAGTGTCCAACACAAATATATTCATTAATCTCCTATATCCTCACTAAACTTTTTTGGGAAACTTTCCTTACATTTACTTTCTGGAGTTCAATTGAAGGTCATCCCATGCATGGAACAAATGGGGCTGGTGACTAACTATGGAAATCTGTCATCTTTTCTGAAATAAATGTACAAAACTGCATTTATTTCAAATGATTTTCCCCCTTAGGAAGATAAGTATGTGTTGGTATTTAGTACCCACTCTAAAAATAAAAACAATGTAGAGATGGATCCTATGTTTCAATTTTGTATCTTCACATAGATGCTCATAAAAATTGAATGTGCACGGAATATTTTTTCCTTTCTGTAATAAAATCCAGATAGCTTCTGTGTGTGGGGGGGCATATGTGTGTGTGTGTATGTGGTATTTATGTAGTAATTACTGTAGATGGGATGTAAATTTGAATGACCTGGGAGTTAGGTAGGTGGAAATAATCTTTAATCCTTGCAGTTTCACAAAATAGTTTTGGAGATGAATTATTTGTATAATCCTTTTACTTGGAAAATTGATATGGCACATACCCCTCTTACCAATCACATGCAATGTTTTGGAAAGTTTTCCTGGAAGCAAACAGCCTTCAGAAATGTGAAAATTATTTTCTTACAGCTTTGAATTTTTCACTCTTCATTTAATTTCTACTTTCACTTGTTTTCTTTTTTTGATTGTTTCAGCCTCCTCACTCCCCTTCTCCCAGGTGAAGAAACCTTTCTCTGACAATGGTTTTGTTGAATTAGACTAAAATAGCTGTTTTAAATATATTCCTTGCAGTCTCATTCTTTACATACCTGCCTCGTCCGGCTGCTTGCCAACAGGGAAGCTACTGACTATGAGGGGGAGCTGCCTCCCATTCTGAAATAGTGAATTGTTGAATGTCATATGATCCTAGACCCCTTCTAGCTAGGATGATTGTGTCACACTGCAAGATCTTAAATTTATTATAAAAAGCCACACACAGGACTAGTGTTAATCAGGAGTAACTCAACTGATGGCAATGGAGTTACTACCTTTGTGTAGGTGAGAGGTTGACTCAGACTTTAATTGCTTAATTCTGCCAACTTTCACATGTGCTTGATTGTATGCCCATAAGTAGCCCACTGAGCTTTATGGGACTGCTCACATCTGTAACTTTTTGTGGGATAGGTTCCTAAAACTAATATAAAAACCACTAGTCAAGTTTACCGCAATGTATATGAAATTAAGTATATTCATGCTAGTTTTATACCTTGATTTCTGGTAAAGAGGAAAAAAGATATCCAGACTAATTTTATTTCTTTATTTCAGTTGTCAAAATAATTCCAAAATGAAAATCATTAGTGTTGCTTTTCCTAATGCCTGAGGCATAATTATCATAGCATCTTTGACTGCCTTTTGTGTCTTGACCACTTTCTCTTTACCTCCAGCTTCACAGTAAACAAAATACATTCAGGTGCAAAAAAGATGCATTACAAATTACATACAGAGCTTACTTTAAGATGATGTAGGCCAACAAATTCAGTTACCAATTAAAAACTGTGCTATTGTACTGAAATATTACAGTGGGTGATTTTTGCATTCCATATATACTGTGATGCCTTAGTGTAATTGAGTTAGAGACGGTGTGTTAATCTTAAGTATGAATGCCCTGATTTTTGTGGATTAAAGTAAAAAATTCATTTTAAAAAACCTGTTTATGAAATTTTGTTGAAGTGCAGTAATTACAACAAAGAAGTATCATAGAAAATATTTCAATTACACAGTCTAGAACAAACACACAGTGAGAGTTTTCCATTAGTTTGATTATTATGAGTCAAAGTGATGTACTAACCAATAGAGTAGTGGCTTTTGATTCTACTATTTCTTTCAAAGTTAAGACAGACTCCAGAGTGATGTGGTGAGGTCTTTATCATACAGTACCTAGTTAACCATATGTAAAATAAATGTCCTAGGGCCAGACTGAAGTGAATGTCCTCTCTGAGAAAATAATAATGTCATTGTCTATTCAAATATACTCATCCAGACAATGTCTGCCATTAAAAAATAACCAGCATTAATTTTAATGATTGGTGAACTGCAAAGGTTTGAAGGTTTTAATTCAGTTTGGCTATGCGCCAAAAACCACTTGTTAGGGTATGTCTACACTACAAGAGTAGTTTGATTTAACTTAGGTCGAATTTGTGGATTCGACCTTATGAAGTCGAATTTGTGTATCCACACTAAGGACACTAATTCGACTTTATGAGTCCACACTAACGGGGCAAGCGTTGACATTGGAAGCGGTGCATTCTGGGCAGCTATCCCACAGTTCCCGCTGTCCCCGCTTCCCATTGGAATGCTGGGTAGAGCCCCCAATGCCTGCTGGGGGAAAAATGTGTCGAGGGTGGTTTTGGGTAACTGTCGTCATTCAACCGTCACTCCCGCCCTCCCTCCCTGAAAGCGCCGGCGGGAAATCTGTTAGCGCACTTTTCTGGTCAGTGACAGCGCGGACGCCACAGCACTGCGAGCATGGAGCCCGCTGCGATCATCGCTGCACTTATGGCCGTTGTCAACTCCTTGCACCTTATCGTCCACCTCTTCCACAGTCAGCTTCTGAGAAATCGGGCGAGGAGGCTCCGGCAGCGTGGTGAGGACATGAAGTGTGAGAGTGGCACAGACCTCTCACAAAGCACGGGATCCCGCGCCGCGGAGATCATGGTGGCAATGGGTCACGTTCATGCTATGGGACGGCAATTCTGGGCCCGGGAAACAACCAAGGACTGCTGGGACCACATAGTGCTGCAGGTCTGGGATGAATCACAGTGGCTGCGAAACTTCAGGATGCGTAAGGGCACTTTCCTTGAACTCTGTGACTTGCTGTCCCCTGCCCTGAAGCGCCAGGACACCCGGATGCGAGCAGCCCTGAGTGTGCAGAAGCGAGTGGCCATAGCCCTCTGGAAACTTGCAACGCCAGACAGCTACCGGTCAGTAGTGAACCACTTTGGCATGGGCAAATCTACCGCGGGGATTGCTGTGATGCAAGTAGCCCGCGCAATCGTTGACCTACTGCTCTCAAAGGTAGTGACCCTGGGAAACGTCCAGGTCGTCATAGATGGCTTCGCCGCGATGGGATTCCCAAACTGCGGTGGGGCTATAGATGGCACTCACATCCCTATCCTGGGACCGGCCCACCAGGCCAGCCAGTATATTAACCGAAAGGGCTACTTTTCAATGGTGCTGCAAGCACTGGTGGACCATAGGGGACGTTTTACCAACATCTACGTCGGGTGGCCGGGCAAGGTTCATGACGCGCGTGTTTTCAGGAACTCTTGTCTGTTTAGACGCCTGCAGGAAGGTAGTTTCTTCCCGGACCACAAAATAACTGTTGGGGATGTGGAGATGCCTACAGTGATCCTCGGGGACCCAGCCTACCCGCTAATGCCCTGGCTCATGAAGCCCTATACAGGCGCCTTGGACAGTGAGAAGGAACTCTTCAACTACCGGCTGAGCAAGTGCAGAATGGTGGTGGAGTGTGCTTTCGGACGTCTCAAGGGGAGATGGAGGAGCTTACTGACTCGCTCGGATCTCAGCGAAACCAATATCCCCATTGTTATTGCAGCTTGCTGTGTGCTCCACAATCTCTGTGAGAGCAAGGGGGAGACCTTTATGGCGGGATGGGAGGTTGAGGCAAATCGCCTGGCTGCTGATTACGCTCAGCCAGACACCCGTGCGATTAGAAGAGCCCAGCAGGAAGCGCTGTGCATCCAGGAGGCTTTGAAAGCTAGGTTCCTCAGAGAGCAGGGTAACCTATGACTGTCCAGTCTCGTTACAGAGAAGCTGAACCTGCCCCTGTTTCAGTTACTATTGACTTTTTTCAGCGGTTACATACCCCGTTCACCAGGTTTCCCCCCTTCCAACAGATGTTTAAAAATAAAGTTATTGGAACATTTTTAATTAACAAAGTTTTCTTTACTAACGAATTCGCGTTAAAGGGTTCAAACAGGGACACAGACTGTGGTGGGTACGGTGTGCACTGATGTACAGACCGCTTCTACACTCGAGGACTGACAGGCTCCTGCTCCTACAGCGGTCTCTGGGGGGAGGACGGTTACAGGAGGGTGTGCAGGAAGGGGTGGGTTTGCAGGAAGGGGTGAGGGGTGTGTGGGAAGGGTGAGTAGGTGTAGAGAGATGATGACTCTGGCTGGGGCTCAGGGCATCGGAGAGGTTCATGGCTAGGGTGGAAGGGCGTGGTAAGGGCAGCCTGCCTTGCCATTTGTGGATGCCAGGCGCTCGGACCCTGGGGCAGCATACACCTCCCAGACTGACCTGGGGCAGCAGACACCTCCCAGAGTGACCCGGGTGCCTAGTGACTGCACTCTGTGTGTGACCTGCTGTTGATCCTGCCCCCATGTCTGTACCCTGGTAATGGTGGCTGTCCTATGTAATTAACAAACCCCTATCTCCCCTTCACACAAAGTCTTCTGCAAAGAAACATGACGGAAACAGTAATGAACAGCAAACAATTTTTAATACTCAACTACACAGTTGGGGGACGAAACTGGGATTTTGGCTTGGGTGAGCCAGGAAGCAATTCTCATACTTTAGGGAAGAGAGCTGTTTGGTACATGAGCGCTCTGCTGGGGTGGAGTGACAGTTTTCACGGCCCCTAGCGCCCCTCCTTCTTGTGATTTTGGGTGAGGGGGGGACAGGACTTTGTGGCGGGGGAGGGCGGTTGCAGATACAGTTAAGTGGGGGCTCTCTGCTCCTGCCTGCGGTCCTGCAGAACATCCACAAGGCGCTGGAGCGTGTCCGTTTGCTCCCTCATTAGTCCAAGCAGCGTTTGAGTCGCCTGCTGGTCTTCCTGCCACCACCTGTCCTCCCGTTCGCTGTGTGAGCACTGCTGCTGAGAGAGGGTCTCCCTCCACTGGCTATGCTGGGCCGCCTCGGCTCTGGAGCAGGCCATCAGTTCAGCGAACATCTCGTCCCGAGTCTTTTTCTTTCGCCGCCTAATCTGCGCCAGCCTCTGTGAGGGGGATGCTGGGGCAGTTCGGGAAGGAGCCGCAGCTGTGTGATGGGAAAAAGGAAGTGATTTCCTTGAAAAGATACATGTTTGCGAACACTGAACACAGTCTACTCAGTTTCTGTGAACAAGACCATACAGGGCACCTATCTCATGTGCTCTCAGGACAAGTTCGAATTTTCGCCATTCGCTTTCATTGCCTGGGGTCTTGCACTGGAGATCGGACAAGCGGGGCAGGACAGCAGAATCCGTGTAGCAGCCAGGCCTGGTAAGCCGTAAACTTTAGGCTGCTTAACAGTTAATGGATAGCAGTGCCCTCCTGCTGCAGGCAATCTGGAAAGCATAAAGTCTGACCCTGTTCCAGCCCCTCGCGGCTGTCCCCGGGAAAGATCCCTGTATGCTTTCCCTCTGCAGCCTCCACCACGTGGCTGTTAAATGACGGTCATTGTTATGCAAAGGAAAAGTTAAGCATTCACAATAGTAACATTACAGTAATTCCCCTAATTAGATGCAGCAGTCGCCGAGCGAGATCACCCTGAGGCGGGTCACTAGGAGAGACAGAGAGCGCATGCTGCGTGAACCCCTGCACAGACCAGGGCCCTATGCTGCCATGCTGGTCGAGGCAGTGCTCCCACTGTACCTCAGGATGGCCTGGCGCGGAAGAGTGTGCTTCCACGGAGCACCCAATAAGGCACCTCTCCCCAGGAACCTCCTGCGGAGGCTTTTCGAGTACCTCTACGAGAGCTTCGTGGAAGTGTCCCAAGAGGATTTCTGTTCGATCCCTATATGTATTGACCTTCTTTTCATATAGTTTTTATTCCTGTTTTTAAAAAAATAAATGTTTACATGTTTATAGCACTTACCGACTGATCCTTCCCCTGATTCAGAGTCCGGGTTAACGGCCGGGGAGGGTTGGTAGGGGATCTCTGTGAGGGTGATGAAGAGATCCTGGCTGTCGGGGAAAGCAGTATTGTAAGCGCTGTCGCCTGCCTCGTCCTCCACAAACCCTTCCTCATTTTCCCCATCCGCGAACATCGCCGAGAAACTGCCCGTCGACACTATCCCATCCTCAGAGTCCACGGTCACTGGTGGGGCAGTGGTGGCAGACCCACCGAGAATGGCATGCAGTGCCTCATAGAAGCGGCATGTCTGGGGCTGGGCTCCGGAGCGTCCGTTTGCCGCTTTGATTTTTTGCTAGCCTTGTCTCAGGTCCTTGATTTTCACGCGGCACTGCATTGCATCCCAGCTGTATCCTCTGAGTGCCATGGCTTTGGAGACCTTCTCGTTGGTCTTTGCATTCCGTTTTTTGGAGCGCAGCTCCGAAAGCACAGACTCATCGCCCCACACAGCGATCAGATCCAAGACTTCCCGGTCAGTCCATGCTGGGGCCCTCTTTCTACTCTGAGATTGCATGGACCCCTCTGCTGGAGAGCTCTGCATCGTTGCCTTTGCTGCTGAGCTCGCCCCGATGTCCAACCAGGAATTGAGATTCAAAATGGCCAGACAGGAAAAGGAATTCAAATTTTCCTGGGGCTTTTTCTGTATGGCTGATCAGAACATCTGAGCTTGGACTGCTGTCCAGAGCGTCAACACAGTGGTGCACTGTGAGATAGCTCCCGGAGCTACTAAGGACGATTTCTGTCCACACATAGGCTAACTCAACATAGCCATGTCGAATTTAGTGCTACTCCCCTCGTCGGGGTGGAGTACCGAATTCGAACTAAAGAGCCCTCTAGGTCGAACTAATTAGCTTCCTTGTGTGGACGGTTGCACGGTTAAATCGAATTAACGCTGCTAAATTCGACATAAACTCCTAGTGTAGACCAGGCCTTAGTAAGATTATCTGTAATTTTGGGGGCCTCCCTTTTTTTCTCTCTTTCTTCTCTGGTTCTCCATTTGAAGTGTCCAAAGAAAGAATTGGGGGTATGGTTGGTTTAAATAACTATTTAGGGTCTGCATACATTACCCTTACTCATGCTGACAAATACTTACGTCCTCCAAATAGTCCCAATGGAATTCACCCGTTGCAGGCTTTTTTTGGTCCATTTTTCAGCCACACTTGAAAAATGAAAAATAAATAAATAAAATAGTTGTTTATATGTTGTTTTTTTGATTTTTGGGGTGTTGGTTTTTTCTATTTTCTCCTCCCCTTCAATGAATAAAAGAGGGAGGGAAGGAAAGAGAAGAAGGAAGGCTGAAAAATGAAAAGTTTACAAATGTTTACAACATTGAATAAACAAAAATTGTTCCTTTTTAAGTCTACAATAGGAAATATCTTTATATAATATGGGTGGGTCTTTGCCATGTAGAATAGTGGTAAGGAGGAAAGGTTTAAGAGAATAGGAGTAGTTGTGGGAAAAGGAGAAAGAGTAGAAGAAAGTTTTCAGTACATATCCAACCTAAATTAATCCTTCAAACCTCTGTGATTCACCCATTTAATGTCTTAATTCTGGGCATTTTTAATGGTAACCAGTATCTGGACCTCCCTATTTGTATAGGCAATATACTTACATTATCTTTGTCTCAGGAAGGACATTGACTTCTGAATGGAACTAAGGATATATATTTCTGAGTCACTACTCTAGGAGATAGAAAAGAGGAGAAGTAGAAAATTGAAGAGCTGGTGTAGGAGGGAGAGGGATTGAGAGGGTGAACTAAACAATTGGGAAAATGAGAGGATGGGGTTATGGTCTTGGAAAACGGATGGAGAGAAAAAAATATGGGAAGGAATCTAGGTGAGGGAACATGCTAAGGGAAGAGATGGAAGAACAGAGAGGAAATTAATAAAAGAGTGAAAATCTGACTAATTAAGAAATGGAAAAAATCTGAAATGAATCTGAGAGATAGGATGATTTAGGATGACGCTGGGATGATTTAACTGGGTTTGGTCCTGCTTTGAGCAGGGGGTCAGACTAGATGACCTCTTGAGGTCCCTTCCAACCCTGAGATTCCATGATTCTATGATTCTATGAAGAGAAAACAAGTGAAAGCAATAAATAAACGGAAAGAAGCAAACAAAGACAATTTAGATTATTTCTAAACATTTACATATTTTTATACTTTACTGGCAGTATGATGGGAGCTGAAAGGGTCCTTCATCCAAGACTAGCCTGAGATACGGGGGAAGAATTTTTCTCTCACTGTTTCCCAGCCTTGCAGTATGATCTTAAGGCTGGCTGAGGCCCAAGTGTGTGGTAAAAGGGCATTCCATCACTTTCCCCCCATTCAAGTACTGATATGATCAGTCCTGAACCTATCACTAAGTTCTAAGGTTTTGAATCAAATCATATTTATAAAGTTGTAGACTCAGAAGAGCTTAAAATTTAGCCTACTCAACATGACTGTTTCACTGTTACAGACTAGGGACCAAATGGCTAGGAAGCAGTTCTGCGGAAAAGGACCTAGGGGTTACAGTGGACAAGAAGCTGGATATGAGTCAACAGTGTGCCCTTGTTGCCAAGAAGGCTAATGGCATTTTGGGCTGTATAAGTAGGGGCATTGCCAGTAGATCGAGGGATGTGATCATTCCCCTCTATTCGACATTGGTGAGGCCTCATCTGGAGTACTGTGTCCAGTTTTGGGCCACACACTACAAGAAGGATGTGGAAAAATTGGAAAGAGTCCAGCGGAGGGCAACAAAACTGATTAGGGGTCTGGAGCACATGACTTATGAGGAGAGGCTGAGGGAATTGGGATTGTTTAGTCTGCAGAAGAGAAGAATGAGGGAGGATTTGATAGCTGCTTTCAACTACCTGAAAGGGGGTTCCAAAGAGGATGGATCTAGACTGTTCTCAGTGGTACCCAATAACACAACAAGGAGTAATGGTCTCAAGTTGCAGTGGGGTTTAGGTTGGATATTAGGGAAAACTTTTTCACTCAGAGAGTGGTGAAACACTGGAATGGGTTACCTAGGGAGGTGGTGGAATCTCCTTCCTTAGAGGTTTTTAAGGTCAGGTTTGACAAAGCCCTGGCTGGGATGATTTAGTTGGGAATTGGTCCTGCTTTGAGCAGGGGGTTGGACAAGATGACCTCTGAGGTCCCTTCCAACCCTGATATTCTATGATTCTATGATACTATGACTGCACCATGTTTTAGAGACTTAGCAAGAACATTAGAGAAAACACACACAAACACCTTTGTGGTACATAAACATTCAAATCATTCTTTATACACCTGACCATATCAGCATAAAACCCCCACATCTTAATATGTCAACCAATTATTTCAATGTCTCAGCTTTTGCTAGTCCTGCATCCCATCTTAGTTATTCACTTGCATCCAGAGCAATATCTGTTACCAAGGGCACAGAACTCTCTCTGCTGGGACCCCAGTAGAAGGTGTGATTTGCCTTTTGTGTATGATGTGAAGATTTGCACATTTAACAGGGATGACTTCAGAGTCAGTGAAGGAGGGATGTCCTTGGTACTTGATATCATACTGAAAAAGAGCATTTAATACAAAAATTAATATACTTGGCCAGTATTTTTCTGTGCTCTGCTTTAATCAGAGATATTTGTGTTGGAAAAGGGGCTCTCTCCATCTCACAGGTTAGCTTGTTCTTATGCTTGATAATACAGTGAAATAATCCTGACCCATTGTGTGTGAAATTAGTCTGTTGCTGTGGAAATGGTATACCTTTTGGATATCACTTCAGGATCAAGCACGACAAGATGATGGACTTGGAAGGAACAAGCCTTTGTTTAGTTGCATGTACTGTATTTTATTCAGCTGCAAATTTCATATGAGTAGTCATGAAAAGCAAGTCCATTATAAAGTAAATGAATATACTTACGGTTTCCTATATTTGAAGGTTTTCTCCTTTATGATTGTTTCTCCTGAAAGATCCCCAATATTATTCTTTGCTTATCTCCTGTTTCAGACTCTCTACAAATCAAGATTGTTTCCTGAAGTTTCCTGGCTTTTTTTTTTTTAATTTTATTTAGAGTGATTTGTAGGGCCTTAACTACTCTGTGTGTGTGTGTGGCTATCAATTAAACTCAGATTAAGCTTTTTCTTTCCTCATTTCTTGAAATAAGAGAGTTTTATTTCCCTCTTTACACTTTTTGTAGGACCAACAACTTGAATATTGTTAACCTTTAATTGCTTTTCCAAATTCTTCTATTGCCAGTGCTTTGTTTACTTTGATTATGGCATTCACATGGATTCCTAATGGATTATCCTTTTTATATGATCTTATGCTGCTGGTTCATCAGGGTGGCATGCTGCTGAACAACATCTGTTCTAATTCTTCATTTGGTGGCAAAAACATGCCAGGTGAGGTTAAGAGTCATTCTTATCTGCACTGGTAGATAGTTCCATAATGTGGCTCCAACTCTGTGAAAATTTTGTCTCCTGCACTCACAAACCTTCCCCCAACTGGTCAACAGCTTTTTATTGTTGTGATGAAATGTAGCTGGCATGGGAGGTCATGGAGGGAGAGGTGATCCCTAAAGTAGCTAGGGGCTAATCCCATGGAGAGCTTTGTCTATCTTTATAAAGACCTCGAACTGGACTAAGACATAAATTTAGAGTCCCTGCACAGGGCAGATCACTGGAGTGATGTGCTCATGGTGCTTATGCTTTGTGTTGCTAACTAGATGGGTTGCTGAGTTTTGTACCAGTTGGAACATTTGCAGGGGATGGCTTTATTCCTAGGGTAGGTCTATACTTACCTGCCGGGTTGACGCGTAGCGTTCGACTTCCCGGAGTTCGAACTATCGCGTCTAATCTAGACGCGATAGTTCGAACTCCGAACGCGCTCCCGTTGACTCCGGTACCCCACCACCGCGAACGGCGGTGGCGGAGTCGACAGGGGAGCCGCGGGCCTCGATCCCGCGGCGTCTGGACAGGTAAGAAGTTCAAACTAAGGTAGTTCGACTTCAGCTACGCTATTCGCTGAAGACCAGGCCTAGTGTAGACCAGGCCCTAGATATAATGAATTGCGTTAATCAAGCCCAGAGGTTACAAATGTGTGGATCACTGTAAGCAAGTCTGGGTCTAGTATGATGAGGCACAGTCTTCTGGCCATCTAGAGATGGAAGTGGGCATTTTGTGCTGCTAAAGAGCATCCATAGCTATTTAGGCATCTAGTAGCTTTTGAGGCATCAAAAAGAACCCCATGGCTACAGACTGATTTAGTGCTCTGAGAGCAGATGCCCTCCAAAGTAAATTTTGTACAGAAGGCAAGTTCTTCAAAGTTCTTTCCTCTTCATGCCAGCATCACTTTCCTTCTCCCCCTCCCGCTCCTCCTCCCCTCTGGATTCAGCTTGCACTTGCTTCTTTTCATCCAGAACCTGATTTTTGCTCTTCACTGAGAAAGCCAGCAAAGTTGCTTCTTGTATTTGATATAAAGTGGATATGCAGCTGGTTGTCATTCAAGTTATCATGGTATTTCGGCCCATTTAGCTCCCTCAAAAAAAAAATTTTGAGAGGATGAATAGATGGGAGAAAAGATTGAGCAAGAGGTGAGGGTTCTTGAATTAAAGGAACAATTATGCAAAATCTCTCCTCTGGGTTTAGCCTGGGGTGAAGGACTGAAGCTGTTTGATGCTTCTTTCATATCTACAGCCTTTTTGGAGGTAGGACAGGGGTATTTAATGATCTATGGTAACAAATTCCATAGAAAGATCCTGCAGGATGACTATGGATGTACTTTCCTGCTCTATAGACCATAGGAGGTCATCCACCTGCACAGTAAATGCTGTCTTTGTGGACCTTGTCATGGCTTGAAGTCTAACTAAGAGGAATACAGGAAATTGGCAGCTGACAAAGAGCATTACATGCTGGTTTTTTATATCTTCTCAGTTTAAAAAGGGAGGTTGCACACTAGGCAGAAGTTTGTAAGGTAACCAGCATTGAGAGATGGTTTGGACTGTTGTTTTCTGGTAATAGATTTCCCTCTTCAAAGGATCTATTGACAATGGGCCTGATTCTTTCCTGTCTGGCACCTTGTGTATATAGCTATGCAGAGTGCATATGAAGTGGATATAAAATATTTTTCTAATATACATAGACCCCAGCAGAAGGAATTCTTATAGACTTGTGCCACTTCTGGGAAGGAGGCAAAAAGATCTCACTTCTCTGATACCAAGGCAGCAAAGTTGCGCCACATATAACTTTCCCATGCAAGTACTAGTCATAGAAGCATTAACGACAAACAAAGTCACCTCTGATCTTTGTCCTTAATGGCAGGTAAAAGCGAGTAGAGAACCTCTGGATGATGCTGTTTATATCTCATAACATAGATTTAGTCTAATTCTCTACTGCTCTCCACTTGTGCAAAGTGGATGCAAAATGCCTTCAGACAGGAAATGAGGGCAGAGTGTGAAGGCCAGGAATTTGATTTAAAATTAAATTGTTGAGTATTCACTTTAAAAGTGCAAAGCTGCACCACCCCGTGAGTAGTCCTGTAAGTCATAATGCCTCAGATAATTCTATTCACTCTCTGCTTTCATTTTGCTCCAGGAAAGTTGTCATTTGCTGGTGTCATATAGTACCAGCAAATTATGGCAACCTCATATGTTGGCCCAGCTTCCACCAGAACTCAAAGTTCAAGGAGTCTGTGCAAAACGGAGTTCTTATTCCCACCCTTACTCCTCTATGGAGATATGTAGACCAAGTCACAATTTAGCCCAGGAAAACTTGTATGAGGTAAAAAAATAACAACGGTGCTCAACAATGACCGATCTGAATTCTGCTTAATGTAAATAAAAGCTATTGCTTTTTGGACGAGTCCTTGTTTTCCAAGTTTCAGAACAGAGTGAAATTTTTTTAGCTAATTTACAAACCCATGAAAGTCTGAGTTTACTGATACACAAATACTGACAATCCCCTCCACAAAAACACCATGATAATATACATAACATAATTCTAAAGTGATGGGGAATGGCAAGATTGGATATTGTGTCTAGGAAACAGAAGAAAGCAAAACAAAATAATCATCACTTGTTTTTTAAAGCAATAAATATATACTTTTTGTTATCAGTTTTCAGCACAATGCTGAAAAATATATAATTTTCCAGCTGATTTCCTCCGTTCCAGTTATTGTTTGTGTGTCTGACAGCCTTAAAATGATGGTATTAGAGCTGCAGTAGAAATTTCAGATATAGATTTGAAATGCATTGGACAGTAGGTGTGTGTTTTGGAAAAGATGAACTAAGATTTAATTTTTTTTAAATAATCTAATGGATAACATTTGCTATTTCATACATAATCATTACAAATAATTTGGTAGTGATAATAAGGTTGGCATTTTAGCATTTAGCTAGTAGATGCTATATTACCAACAATAATAGGTGTCAGTTGTAGTATTTCATAGTTGGTCTGGCAAGACTGGAGTTAAAACTGTTATAAGGAAATCTTGAGCAATGCTTTAGAAAGCTGCACACTGCACACTGTCTGTGTGGACCCTGTTGCTGCACACTAAATGTTTCCTAGTGAGTTTTGATCTCCTCTGCTTTGAAGTGTCTCCGAACTCCATAAAAGGAAAGGTTCTTTCAGTTGGTTCAGCATAGGCCCAGATTGTCTTGTTGCTTTTATCTCTAGTATCTTCTAATCCTATCTGCTGTAGCTAACTCATGGGTCCCCCTGGCTCATGGTCCGTCTTGCACAGGAATCTCTCAGTGAACATTAGATAAGGCATTTTGAAACTGGCCAATGAAAAAGTCAGTGCAAGTGAACTGACTGATTGGAGTTTCATGTTCTAGTGATTCCTCTGGAGCCATGACTACTACAGGAGATATGCCTGCCACAACTGAATATGAACAGCGGGCACTGAGGGGAAGGTTCCAGAGAGTGGTGGACTACTGTCATGGCTAACCAGTCAAGAATCCCTAGAGGATGGACCTTAAGAATTGAAGAATTACCTTCTTTAAAACACATTTTAAAAGGTTAAGTTTTGACCTTTAGGGTCACTGGAAGGTCAGCAGCTATAAAAACTAGCAGAGGAGAGAGAGAGAGAGAGATTAATCAATTTTCTGTTAAAACTAGTCATTGGACCAATTTGTTTCATTTTCAGTTGGGATTGCTATATGGGATTGTGAGAGTTATGAAGTGAAACTTGAATTGTCACAACTATTTCTAAATAGGGTCCATTGGGAAAGGAGATGCTGAAATATGATTTCATCTGGAAGGTGTGACATGTTACATGATTTTGATACAAAAGGTGGTTTCACTTTGAGTTTTCGGGTTCAGTTTAATTGACTACGTGGCTGTGAATCTGCACAAATTGAGACCGATATTGCTTACTGAATCATCTGCAAGTTATGACCACTAGCTTTTAGATGCTACAGCTGCTCACTGAAATCCAGGGTTTTAGGTACCTTTCCTGCCCCTGCCCCCTTCACAAAATTAATAGAAGTTATATGTCAAAATCCCATGTACTCCTATGAAATGCAGGTGTAAATGTCAGCTACCAGTGTGGCTGTAAAGAAGGTGGTGCACACGGCAAAATTTCAAGGAGAGCTGTAGGAGTCAGACCTTCAACTTCCATTCATTTTGTGGGAAATATGAAGGGAATGTCTCATCTCTATGCCACTCTTTTTTGAAACTTCTCACTTCAAAGAGAGAAGCTTGGAAGAAGCAGTTTCAGCAGCTTGTAAGGTATTTCTTTTTAAAAGCTAGTAAATTAGTATAATACTAAAACTACGTTGTGGAGGATTTAATGAAGTTGTAGTCCATTTCCTGGCAGACGTGCCTGGTCATCACAAGTCTCTGAGAACAGCAACCACCAGAATAACCTGCAGGAAGCTCTGCCCTTCAGATAGGAAAGATGGCATTGGGCTAAGGGAGAAATCATACTCAATACGTCCTCAGTGTGTGTTTTAAGGAGACAAACTCTTCTGGAGTAATATTTGGAAGGCAACCAAGTTGTGTCCTTCTATGTTTTCAGAGTTCTGTAACAAGTGAAGTAGACATCTTCCCCCTTGTAGCTCAGTCTAAAAGCTCTACCAGAACTAAAGTAAGATCTGGAATCATATTACTATTTTACTACCATACCAAAAACTTGCTGTAACAGACACACGTATTTATGTCTCTAATCATTAACATTTTGTACATTGTATATTGTAACAATACTGAAATGGGAAAATTATAGTAAGCCAGTTTGGGCAGCAATCTCCTTCTACCAGCTAACATCATTAATAACTGTGGGCTAGATTATGGCTTTAAACCATGACCTGCAAAGCCCCTGACTCAGCCATAATTCCTCCAAGGGCTCCTTGTATGTGCTCAATAGGGGGCAGCAAATCTGCCACTCTTTGAAAGAGTGCAGCATGCGATGGCCCCATTTTCACTCCACATCTCCCTGCAGTGTTTTGGCAGAGCCAGCTGGGAGTTGTGCCATCACTCTTAATGGAGATTATGGCTGGTCGTTATGTGGAAGTGTGAGAGGCTGAAGATAAAAATTATCCTTGCACCTTCCACTCAGGACCAGTTATAGCTACTAAGTACTTGATCTGTTTTGTTACCATTCACATCAGCTCTCTCTCTTGTCGATGTAGTCCATCAAAGCAGTGATATTTTGGTTGTACTAATTATGTAGAGGCTTCAAGATATATTTCTGATTCCTTCTGAACTCATGGCCATTAGATAGCTGTAGTATGTTAGCTCTGGAAGCATTTTCTTTGACCAGGACTTGAGCAGATTTCCTATTTGCCTCTTTGTCATGCTTTTACCTGCTCATGAGCATTCAAAAGGAAAGAGCAGCTTTGCTGTCTTGTCATAATATATTTTCTGCTTCATTTTTATGAGCTGTCATTATCTTAATAAATCCATTGTTGCTTGAGTTAAGTACATTTCCTTTAACTGGCAATCTTCTTTTTCAGATATTTACCCACTAGCAATTTATTGAGAGATTCCAGACTGGCCTCACAATGTATTTCTATACACAGGTGTTGCCAAATACAAATAGTGATTTGTCCTCCTTGTTTCCTTGGGTACCAAAACTTTGAACAGTTCATTCTGGTATTCCATTTGACCTGGCATATTTTTAACTATTTGTAATATAATCAAAATTCCAGTGCTTTGAATTTTATTCTAGATTCTCCATCACAGACAATTTTTAAATCAATACTGGATCTTTTTTTCAAAGATCTGCTCTAGGAATTATTTTGGGGAAGGTCTATGACCTGTGTTACACAGGAGGTCAGACTAGATGATCACAATGGTTCCTTCTAGCCTTAGAAACTAGGAATATTGTTAGCCATGATCATGAAGCACCTGATCAGGAATTCCATGTCTCGGGATTATATTAAGAGGTCACACATTTTGCCAATTATTGTCTGTCTGTTGTGAGGATTGTTCTTAGGCTGCAGTGATCAATACATTTAACATAATGATAGTTTCAAAACCATACTGGTAATATGTGTTTTCATACCAGAGCAGCTAAAGGTTTCTCTAGCTCTCCTTTTAAATAATTCCATACCCTGATGCCCTTCATGAATGTGACATGTTTCGTAGAGTCACATCCTCCACAACCATTAAATCATCAAAATCAGACCAATAATAATGAACTCAGGATTGTGAATTCTCTCTTTTGCCTCTGGCTAACCCTCAAGTATCATCCTTTTCAATACTTGTAGTTCTGCATCTTCACAAGTTTCTCGTATCTGTTTCAGTAGTTTATCAGAAGAGGTTGGAAAATTTTCAGTAAGCATATGCACTTGTATTCTACCTTGACTTCTACTTCCTTCTGGTAAATGTGCCCTAGATAGTGCATCTACCACAATGACTGTACTATTCAGCATGTGGTTTAGATTAAAATGGTACCTCTGTAATCTCTACCCCAATCTTTGTATTTTAGAGGTTCCTCCCAATATTTTCTAGGAAATGTCTCTGAAGTTTAATGGTCAATTATTATATTATCATAAATGATATACTTCAGTTATTGGTGACACCTTTCATACTCAAATACCATATATAATAGAGGCCAGAATATCTAGTCCATTCTGCTCCCTTTGTGACACTTAGGATGCATCAAGAGAATGCCAACTGCCTCTTTCTCACCAAACAGGGATTCTTCCAGCGTGGGGGAGTCCCAAGCAGCCCTAGGGAGACTGGTGGGGATGTGGACAAAGTTATGTGCTTCAGCCATCCCTAGATGGGGGACAGCCCCTGGAGGAATATTAGCAGCTGGTGGAGTTTAGAACAGGGTTATGTTGGCCAGAGATGGTTGTGTGACAATGAGCAATTTGAGAATCTTTAATATTTGGAGAGTTAACCTGATGAACATTAATGGTGCCTTTCATTAATGTAGTACCTACAGGTATGAATTAAGCTGATACACTAAAAATCTTTATCATGTTTGTGTTGGAAGAAATATTCCCTGATGTCCACCCCTCCCACACACTCCTACCATAGCTCCTCCTAATTTGATATAGCGTTTTTTTTCTGTTTGAATTGTTACTCTGAAAACAGAAAGCAATTGGATCAGCATCCTGTAATAAAGCAGCACATACTATAGTCTTGGAGGCAGTTTGTTTGAATGTTGTTGTTTTTAATCAAATAATGCAAACTAAAAGCTAAATGATTACTCTAGCCTTTCTGTCATTTCAGTGAGGGACATATCATGTTGGCAATCAGACTTTTGGCAATGGCTAAGTAGTGTAGTTCTTGGGGGCATAGATGGCAGGTATTTGGGAAAATAGGCAACCTCTCAGGAATCTCTGTAGTTCCTGTTTATTATATGGTCATGATATTTTCATGATAGTCTCTGCTTTAGCATTAATTCTTCAGTAGTATATATTCTCAAATATTTTAGCTTTAGTTTGACTGTATGGTATTTTACACTGCTACCATTAAAACCTTATTTGCTTGGCACAGTCAGAACTTTTCTTAGTCTAACATGGTTTTTTTCCTTTGCTTTTATCCTAGATTAGGACATCATGGATATAGGTAGTAGCACCAACTATTCTTTCTCTGCTATGTTCTTCTGGGATTCTTCTGGTGTAATAGAACTAGCAAATAGCAAGCAAAGGAAACACTAGCTGCCAAAGGAAATGGTAAGTGTGATGCACCTGAAAGTTTCCTCATCAAAAAGGGCACTTGCCCAATCTAGAAAATCCATTTTTTTTACATTTCTGTAAAACTGCATCCAGATTATTTCTTTCAAATTCAATTTCAATGGTCATTGTTGTTATATCCTTGGGGGCAGCCGGTTTAGGAAGAAATCACTTGAGGCCAGACAGCAGACAGCTAACAAAACCACCATTTTATTTACAGACTCAGAGAACTCACCCAGCCGGCTGAAGCTGGCTGAGCTATCCCCTAATAATCTAACTCAGTTACCATAGGAACCAAAAACCATGACAACCAAATACACAACATATTCCTCCCCCCCAATAAGAACATCCCCTAAATAAAACACACACTAGACTAGAGAAGGAAGGTAGACTGCCTCCATTCCCGGCTAAACCCTGGGGATTATTTTGCCCCATAACCATGGGTTTGCCCTAGCTAAAGATCCAGCCGATGAGGAGGCCTTCTGTCTCTAGATGGATTACGGCGAACTTCTGGTGTTGTTGCACCCGAAAGTACCATGGGCTCAGGGTCTGCAGCACGAATGGGTAAGGAGGTGGTATCAGCTCGTGCTGGGCAAAGGGGCATCTCAGCCGCCAGCAGTAATGGAGGAGGACAGTCAGGAATAGGTGATTCGTGATTCGGTGTCTCACCAGAAGAGGTGAAGTCAGACCCCTCAATTGCAGATGTGTCCTGAGGACTGGCATGACCTGGCAACAGCTGATCTACATGTGGCCGCCAGGTAAGATTCTCTGCAGTCCGGACTGTGTAGGAAACAGGTCCTGTTTGAGTGATGACTGTGGCCGGGACCCATTTAGCTCTGGAAGTATAATTCTGAGCCAAAACTGGCTGTCCCGGGCTAAAGGTTCGGTCTTTTGCTCTGGGTGCCCGTCTGATGACTTGATATTGCTGCTGATGTTGCACAGTTTGTCTGGGTTCAGAAGGTTTCAGCAGATCAAAGCAAGTGCGCAGCTGTCATCCCATCATTAGAAAGGCCGGAGATGCCTGGGTCGTAGCATGAGGTGTGTTTCGGTAGGAAAGTAAGAAGGTATCCAGACGCTTTTGAATGGAGTGTTGTCCCCTTGCTGATTTCAAAGCGGTTTTCATTGTCTGCACAAATCTTTCAGCTAATCCATTGGTGGACGGATGATATGGTGCTGACGTGATGTGGTGTATCCCATTTGCCTTCATAAAACTTTGAAACTCCTGAGAGACAAACTGCGGTCCGTTGTCGCTCACAAGTTGTTCTGGCAGACCAAAACGACTAAAGAGTCCTCGTAGTTTTTGGATAGTACTCTCTGCAGTAGTGGACTGCATTATAGAGACTTCTGGCCATTTAGAATGGGCATCTATTGCCACCAAGAACATGCTTCCTTCAAGGGGGCCAGCAAAGTCAACATGAATACGTTGCCACGGGTTTTCAGGCCAGTCCCATGGGTGTAGGGGTGCCCACTGGGGTGCATTCCTCACACCCTGACATGACATACAAGCTTTTGCCTTCTCTTCAATAGCACTGTCCAATCCAGGCCACCAAAAATAGCTTCGTGCAATTTCCTTCATGCGCACTATTCCACAGTGACCAGAATGTAGCTGTTCTAACAGCTGTGATCTCAGTGGTGGTGGAATAATGACACGTCTCCCCCACAACAAACAACCAGATTGGACCGATAACTCCGTCCTTCTGGACATGTAGCGAAAAAGGTCAGATGAGACCGGAGAGGTTTGTCGAGATTTTCCATGCATCACCAGGTCCATAACTTGGGACAATACTGGGTCAATGCGGGTTGCCTTCTTTATCTGAGTAGCAGTGATGGGTGTATTCTCTACCTGTTCAAAGTAGAAGATTTCCTTTTGGGCACTATCTTGATGTTTGACCGGCAAAGGCAACCTTGAGAGGCCATCTGCATTGCCGTGCAGAGTGGATTTCCGATATTTGATTTCATATGTGTGTGCTGAAAGTAACAATGCCCAACGTTGCATACGACTAGCAGCTAATGGGGGAATGCCTGTGTAGGGTCCAAAAATTGACGTCAGAGGTCGATGGTCTGTGAGAAGAGTAAACTTTCACCCAAACAGGTACTGATGAAACTTCCGAATTCCAAAAACAATTCCTAATGCCTCACGTTCGATTTGGGCGTAGTTAGTTTCTGCTTTGCTTAGAGTGCGTGAAGCAAAAGCAATAGGTCTCTCTTCTCCCGAAGGCATAATGTGTGACACGACTGCTCCCACTCCATAAGGGGAGGCATCGCAGGCCAATTGTAGGGGTAAGGATGGATCAAAGTGCGTTAGAACTTCAGAATTTAACAATGCATCCTTAGCTTTGTTAAATGCAACATCACAGGCTTCAGTCCACTTCCAGGCCTTGTTCTGCCCAAGGAGCTCATGAAGTGGTTTTAGCAGTGTGGCTAACTGTGAGATGAACTTTCCATAGTAGTTCAGTAGTCCTAGAAACGAGCGCAGCTGGCTTACATTTCGAGGTGGGGGAGCCTCCACAATAGCTTTAACTTTTGCAGGGGCCTTATGAAGACCTGCAGAATCAATGATGTGTCCCAAATATTCAACAGAGGGCTTGAAGAATTCACACTTGTCTTTCTGAACTCGTAGGCCATACTCTTCCAGTCTTTGTAGGGTAGCCTCTAAATTCTTTAAGTGATCCTCTTCATTTCTTCCAGTGACCAGGATATCATCCAGATAGCACTGAACTCCTGACAAGCCTCACAAGATCTGGTCCATAGCCCTCTGGAACAGGGCGGGAGCAGATGTTATTCCGAAGGGTAGGCGACAGTATCGATAAAGCCCCTTATGAGTCACAATAGTCAACAGCTCTTGGGACTTTTCATCAACGTGCATCTGTAAATATGCTTGACTCAGATCAATCTTACTGAACTTTTGTCCCCCAGCCAGGCCTGCGAAGAGGTCATCGATGCGGGGAAGCAGGTATTGCTCTGCACACAACACTGGGTTGACAGTGTTTAAAATCACCGCAAATCCGGAGAGAGCCATCTTTCTTCACGATTGGAACGATAGGAGTGGCCCATGAGCTATGGGTAACTGGTATTAGGACTCCATTGGTGACCAGGCGCTCCAGGTCTGCTTCAACTTTTGGCCTGATGGCATATGGCACAGTTCGGGCTTTCAGATATTTTGGTGGACTGCCAGGTTTAATGTTCAATGTCACAGTGATTCCCTTCATACTTCCCAAATCATCTCCAAAAACAGCAGCATGTTTCCTTAGTATAGGGGTTAGACTGGTTTCTTCTTTAGTCATCCGGTGCACTTCTGCCCAGTTCAGTTGAATCTTCCCAAGCCAAGACCTACCCATTAAGGCTGGGTAGTTACCTCTCACCACAAACAGTGGCAATTTAGCCACCTGTCCATTGAGCTCCACCTTAACATCAATATGCCCAGCATAGGCACAGCTTCTCCCGTATACGTCTTCAGAACAGTTTTTGTTGCCTTAAGCGGAAGATGCTGTAGCTTTTCTTTATACACAGTCTCGGAGATCAGTGAGACGGCTGCACCGGTGTCCAGTTCCATGCGTATACGTTTGCCATCCAATAACGGGGTTACCCAGTATTCATGTGAGCCCACTGCCAAAGACAAAACATGCAGTGGCACTTTCTCTTGCGCTGAGGTGTCACCTTGATCATCCTGGGTCTGCTCTAGGGTATGCAGGGTTCCTTTTTTTGTCGGCCAGACCACAGGCCTCCTTTTCTTTTGTTTACAGGCACACTCAATGTGTCCCTTTTTGCCACAGTGTCGACACACCAGGTCCTTACACCAGCATTCCGATGCCTGGTGACCCGGCTTACCACAGCGGTAACATTCTTGACTCTGCACCGTTTTGTGGGTCAGTTCTTGTGACACTTTTTGCACCCTACGGGATGCACCGATGTATTGCACCTCCCTTGTAGCCAGTTCCATGGAGACAGCAATATCAACAGCCTTCTGTAAGGTAAGCTGAGCCTCTGTCAGTAGGCGCTTCCGTATAGCTTCACTGTACAGGCCACACACTAACCTGTCACGCAGGGCATCATTTAACATCTCTTTAAATTCACAGTGTTCTGCTAGCTTTTTTAAAATGGCTACAAATTGTACAACTGTTTCATCTTCCTTTTGGTCTCTTTTGTGGAACCTATATCTTTCAGCAGTTACCTGTGGTTTTGGGGAGAAATGGGACCCCAGGATTTCCACAATGTCACTGTAAGATTTAGTCTCAGGCTTAACAGGGTGTAGTAAGCTGCATAGCATGGAGTAGGTTTTAGCCCCTACAACACTTAAGAATATTGGCACCTTCTTTGTTTCTGTAATGTCATTTGCAATACCAAAAAGCTCAAAACGCTCAGTATACACATGCCACTGCTCTATATTCTCATCAAAAGGTTCCAGTGGCCTGGTCAGAGTAGCCATGATTTTAGTTTCACTTTCACAGTCAGTGCAAACAAGCAGTATTTTTATTTGTTGGTTTTGTACCTTGACTTCCCTTGATCCTGTACCTTGATCCCACCCCCGTCGCCACTTGTTATATCCTTGGAGGCAGCCGGTTTAGGAAGAAATCACTTGAGGCCAGACAGCTGACAGCTAACAAAGCCACCATTTTATTTACAGACTCAGAGAACTCACCCAGCCGGCTGAAGCTGGCTGAGCTATCCCCTAATAATCTAACTCAGTTACCATAGGAACCAAAAACCATGACAACCAAATACACAACAATTGTTATAAACTCTAATGCAGTATCTCCCATCACATGCAGCTTCTGTGATTTATCCTTTGACTCTGCATTCACTAAATGAATGAGAAATCATTGCTGGAACTTCAGGTGGAACAGTCTGTCCAAAAATCAGGCCATCATTCAGTTATATGTCTAATATATGGATCTCCAGTTCCATCCTGTGGTAATAATTGTATCCTATAGAAGTGATGTTTGCTTACATTATATAGAAATGTGTTGACATTTAAGTAGGTCCAAAATTCTGTTTCCTAAAAGAAGGCTTGACGATAGTCAAGTGAGGCCTGGTAATATACGAATAAAGTGAAGTGAGACAATTCAGAGGCAAGTTAGGACATAACCCCAGGTTATGTTGTAAAAATATTTGTTTCTAACAGGTTTTAACAAGAGTTTTGGATGTAATGTGAATATTTTGGAGAACGCTATATATATTGGTATTGGTATGACATTTACTTTTACCTTAATTAAGAAGATACTTAATGTTAACTACCCAATGAGCAGGTAGAAGGTATTTTAAGTATGTAGAGGAAATTTAGATACTTTAAAAGGCAGGTTTAATGCTAATGAATTAAGGGGGTGTTGTTATAATTATAAAAAGGGTAGAAGGCTAATTTTAGATTAGGTATGCCCTTCCACCAGTTACTGCTAGAAAAAGTGTTGTACCCTTTCTTCTCATCCAAGGACCAATCACCCCTGGATGCATCATTTTGTCTTAGAATGTAAGTAAAAATGCAGTGTATGGTTATATTGTAATGCCTGTTTATTTAATATAAAATAGTTAATTAAACAAAGTCTTTAATTTTATCTCCCACTGTGTCATTCACAGTCCTTCACTAAATGAAATGATCTGTACTCTCCCTGGAGGCTTGAACCTTAAAGAATTCAGTTTAGTTTTATTCCTGATTTTTAAACTACTAATTTTAAACCACATAAATCAAAGGTTAGAAGCTTCAAAGCTGTATCATGGTTGCTGCTATCTGATATGATGGTGTAGCAGACCTGGCCTGTGTCTCAACACTCCTATGCTTTTTTGATTCACACAGTTTGTGGACCCACTGGTCTTCCTTTCCCACTCCTGTGGAAGGGTGCTGTATTTCTATAGAGATTTGCTGTGGAGCTCCCATATATGGTGTGCGAGGGAATTACAGAGCTGCTTTGCATGGACCTTACTTCTGGGAGCCTGACGTAAAGGAAACGTAGGGCTTTCTGTGGTTATGCAGCTGGGAACAGATAATTGCACCTTAAACACACAACAATGTTAGGGAGATGCTATTACAGCTGCATCGGTTATATTAGGAATTAGTACACTAATGCAGGTTAATAAAGCATTGTAGAGACTTCCACTCAAAACTTCATTCTGTCTTTTCTTTCATTGTTTCTATAGGTTGCCTTTCTTCTTATAAGATTAGGGTCTGCTTTAAGTTTATCCTAAAGGCTCTGTGTTAGGTTTCAATTATTTTCAGTATTTTTAGGTAAATGTTTTAAGACTTGAATTAGGTTTTAGAATTTGTTTCTCTGGGTTCAGGATCTAATTTAGTTGTGTTTTTTGTTCATCATGGTTCACAATTTGATTAGTTTTAGGGCTAATTTTCTTCAAACGGTTTACAGCTATTTACCAAGAGCTATCCTCAACCAAAAACTAATTTAAAAGGAAACATTACAAAGAAGAAGGAGGGAAAGTAAAAAGAAGAATGAAATTAAAGGCTGTTACCTTTTTAAAAATGTGACGTTGAAATTTTTCCAGATTGCATATCTACGTTGTCTAAACAGTTTTACAGCCTCTGAATTCTCCCCACTAGTCCAGAGATTTAAAAACCTTAGCAAGCTCAGTTCTTAATCTTGTAATCTCTGCAGCATCTTGCAGAAATTAACTGATTAAAAAATGAAATCAAAACTTGTGTGCCAACCATCCACTCACTATATGGTACTGTCTGACTACAAACCAAAAAAAACAATAGTAAACTTGGCAGCTTTCTTCAGTTGTTCAAGTGCCAATTAGACGGCCATTACCAGACAAATACATTATTTCATTTATTTTATTTGTAATTAGTTACCACTGAAATTATTTGACAGAATTAGCATAATAACATGCTCTCTCCTTCTTTCCTATGTGTTTTCTAAAAAATCAACAAAATCTATTATCAAACAACAGGCATTCACTCTCCATTCAACTGATGTTCCCTTTGAGCTTTGTGGAACATGTCTTCTACTGTACTAATGGTCTTATTTATTTCAGGCCTGTAAGCAAAGCTTTTCAGCCAAATTCAGCTGAGTCCTATGCTTTTTACAGGAACCCAGCTGTGACAAAAATAATAAAATAAATAAATAAAAAAGAAGGTATTCAAAGGAAGGAACTGTTAGGGAACATGATTTAAGGCCCGCTCCAAACCCCACTGAAGTCAGTGAAGTCACCTGTCGGTTTTGGATCAGGCCTTTGGTGTAAGAGAGACTGGGATAAATTAAAAAAAAAAATGGAGCCCAGTTTGCACACTCAGAACATGCTTGTCCATGCCCACAATAGGCATGGTAATTGCATGCCCCCATGTGGGTCTCCAAGTACAACTCTATATATACATTCTCTATATCACTATGGTGCCCCATTTTTGAAAATTAAGCCCTTGAACTCAATCCAGATTAGAAGACCCTAATAATGGTTCTACATTTAGTGAGACCTTTCTTCCTCAGTTTTTGCTTTCTGGGCTTATCAATATGAAAACTCATAATTAGTCACTGACATCCTTTTTTAATGGGCTCTTCTATGACTCCAAAGTTCTGAACTGAGACTGAAAGTGGGGAGTGGATGCACCAACCAACACGGCTAGAGAGATGCTTCCAAGTGCACTTGATACACCTGAGGAAAGAGGTAACATGCACTCATCCCAACATTGAAGTGACAGTGCTAGCTAGTATGCAGAGGAGCCAAGGTCATGGTTGCCATCCCACTCCAACACATCTCTGAGGTGCTAAACATTAGCAAGTCCTCTGAGTGCTTTGGGATGTGTAAAGCCTCATTATGGTGTCTTCTTGCACAGGATTGGTTCAGGAAAAGGGATTCCTTCACACTTCCAGAAGCACACTCATGCAGATTCAGGTATGAATTAGCTATATATTTTAAGGATATAATGGAAAAACATAGAGCTGTTTCTCTTTGAAAGGAGGACAGTTTCTGAATTTCAGTGTTGCAGTTTTGAAAGAACAGTTCTTTGTATGGGTGTACGGTGTCAAATTCATCCTTGGTGTAATGCCATGAAAGTCAACAGAGTTACTTCAAGGATTACTGTCTTCACTGTACAGTTCCCTGTTGTGTTTTTCAATGGACAGCAATATTAAGGTGAGTGAACTTTTAAAGGCAGAGAGCTTAGAAGTTATGAAATATTGGATGTGTTTGATTACCCCACACTCTGTTTTATTTTATTTTATTAATCTGCTTTTTCCTCAGGGGTTATTTTTCCCCAGAACTCCTCTAACACAATTATTATCCAGATTTTTTCAGAGAAATTTTTCTTTCTGTCAAACTCTGTTTCAAAGATTTTTTTTAAAAAAAAGTGTAGTAAGAGATTCAGCCATTGTAAAATTTTTGTAGAGATATGTTTTCTTTAATCAGTGCTTTTTACATTCATTGGGAATAAAAAATCTCTTTACTATGCTGAAGGAATTAAGCTCTGAAGAGATTGTTTTAGTTCTCTTTGTTTATGATGATTTGTTAGCTCTTGACTGCAGAAATAATTTTGTTGTTTACATTAATCTATGGTGGCAGTATTAAGTTCACATCATACATAAATATAATTATTGATCATTACCAGCTGTAATTCAGTGTTAGAATTACAGATTTACATAATTGTGCTATTAAGTGTAAACTTGAACTTCATATCTGGGGTCACAAATAACTGGAGGCAGTAGAGAAAGAAAATTCTGATTATATGTCATTCATATTTTAATACATACTGTTGCAATTTTGATCAGTGTTAATGTAAATATTTTTATGAACTATACAGCAATGAGATGCTAATGGCTGGAAATTACAGCAATATTGATCTAGCTAATAAAATGGAATGCATTAGTAACAGAGAATATTTATTATCCACTTCAAAAATTAGTATGCATCATCTTCCCAGGGAAAATTTGTGCCATCTAGGTTTGAGAAAATTTATTTTTCTGGATATGGTCTAAGCTTCCTCTCAAGTAAAAATCAAACAGTCAGAGACTATCTTGTTTTTGTTGCCTGCAGCTTTTCCACTGATAAAGATTCAGAGGGGAACAGGCTGTGTAAAGGAACTGTGTAATATGTCCTGAGCTCCTCCTGATATAATCTGTACATAAGAAAAGATACTCTGAAAATGATCAAAAAGTACAATGGGCTTTGTCCAAAAATAATTTTAAAGACATTGTGTGCATGTGTGTGTGTGTGTGTGTGTGTGTGCGCACGCACATACATATGTATAGTGTTTATATATAGACGTCTCATGAATTACCTCAAGTGAAGATTGTGAACTAAAGACTCAGTTCTGATCTTGGATGGAATGCAGGCAGCATCTTGTAAAATGTACAACTGTATAAGATCTCTGGTTTGTTTTTGAAACACAGGGCAATGCCAACCCACCTACCTGAGATCAGCTGGAGTGCAATGTATTACAAACAGAAGCAGCTAGCCTTCCCCCCCACACACCCCTTTTTTTGGGGGTTCTTGGAGGGAGCGGGCAATTAGGTATGTGATTGTGCTGGGTGTTTTCAAGCTAGGAGGGCACATACTCTACCTAGAATTCTTTCCTTGGGAAGTATAAACCATGTATGGTCCATCCAGCATCACAAGACCCACTGGACCGTGGAATAGTTTTCCAAAGGAAGTAACTGATGACCCATCATTTGCAACATTTAGAACTAGATCTGAAAGGAGAACTAACAAATAACTCTGGGTTCAATTCTTAAAGCAAACCTGACTGGAAGTGAGGTAAACCGAATGTCAAGGTCTTTTTCCCATCTCACGTTGCTATTACCCTATCTATGATCATGCAGTCAGAGTTTACCTCAAAGTGCAATTTTATATCACATTATAAAGCATATAAATCCAATCAGATTAACTGGCTAAATAGTCAGTTAACTTTCCTTTGAAAGAGAATGTGATAAAACGTCCAAGAGGTCCCTCCACTATCACTGTGGTCATCTACTCCAGTCCAGATGCTTAAATTGTACTTATTCTGGCCAGCAAGTGGAGATGAATACCTGAGAGTTTGATCACATTATCTTGCTTTTACACCAGGACCGAATGAGAATCAGGCTTTGGGGGAAGGCGTGAAGTGGGGGCAGGGCCTGGGTGGAGATGGCGGGGGAGCACCCCCACAGCAGATTAGAATCTCAGCACCTATGTCCCAGACCCTGCACCTCTCCAGAGATGTCCCTGATAGTAATGATATTTGTCTCACTATTGGCATTGCTGGATTTTAAGTTACTGTACTAGAGGAAGGGCTATGTATTCCACTAGTAACCCCAGGGCCATGCAGACACCCGTATGTCTCAGAATGCAATGCTTTTGCACAGAAGAGAAGTCAGGGAATTATGGTATGTAGGCAGTGATGAGCTGCCAAAATCTTAACAACCAGTTCCCTATAAAAAGTTCTGATTTGGGGGGGGAAGCGGGGGAGGAGCCGGGGCGGGGGGAGACATACTCATGGGACCGGGGTCCCCTGCAGGGCCTGGGGAAAATTGCCCCCCCCCCAAGTGGCCCTGGAGCTTGCAGGGCCCCCCCCCCCTTACCTTGCCTGCAGCTCAAAGCAGCAGGATGACTCAGGAGCTCAGCTGAGCTGCCCAGCTGGTGGCAGCTGGCCACACTTCAGCTGGGGGGGAAATGGGGGAGGGGCCAGGGGAACCTCAGCCTCCCCAGCTGGGAATCCTGGGAGCAACAAGATGGTCCGGCCCGTGGACCGGAGTTCTTTGCCTACCCCTTGGCCCTTTAACAACTGGTTCTCCACGGTGGTCTAATTTTAGCAACCGGTTCTTGGGAACTGGTGGGAACCCGCTCCAGCTCACCACTGTATGTAGGTGTGACAATCTGTGCCCCTACGTTCACTCCTTTTGCAAGAATAAGTTAAATTTTGTACAAAGCATACTGTGTAAGGTATCGTTTGAAAACTCATGATTTGCTGATCATTATTGTCCTGGTAAAATACATGCCTCCTGAACATCAGCTAGAGATGATACTTGTGCTAGAGAAAGGTCTGTAAGAGGAGAGGGGAGATGCCCTAAATCATCTCTCCCTGGTTCTCTACTCATGCACAGCATCATCAACACCCAAACAACAAAGGAATCAGCACTGGACGGGGAGGAGATCCTGACTGAAAGAGATTCAGCCAGTAAGACTGCTGGAACATGTGGTGAGAGAGACCTTTGCTTTGTATTCACTTAGCTTGTTAAGTTAGGTGCTAGTTGTGTTTTAGCTTTTAGTTCTTTGTAACCAGTTCTGACTTATATGCCTCATTACTTGTAGTCAACTAAACTCTATCTTTCTGTAGTTAATAATTGTGTTTTATGGCTTTATCTAAACCAGTATGTTTGGATTGAAGTGCTTGGGAATCTTTGTTTGGGAAACAAGATTTGTGCATATCATTTTCTATAAATAAATGATAGATTTTATATGAGCTTGTATTGTCCTGGTGGGTTGTGGGCAATAGAAGATGCACATTTCAGGGGGAAAGTCTGGGACTGGCAGTTTGCTGGTGTTGCCCTGCAGTGTAATTCATGAGTGGCTGGCGTTAGCACTCATATAGTATATCTGGGAGTGATTTACATGCTGGAGGCTGTGTGAACAGACCAGGAGTGGTTATTCTCACAGTGAAGCAGGGTAAATCAGGTAGGAAAATCAAGGAGACACAGCTACTCATCAGTCCAGATTGTACCCTGGATAATGTCACAGCAGACAATTTTAAATACACCTTTTTTCCATGTTTACCTTAAGTGTTAAATACTTTGCATGGTGGAAGATAAGCATTTATCCATAATACATAGTTTTCATTCAGGTCACGATATAAAAACTTTCTAAAACTTCATCTTCACCCATTTTCTGTGAAAGCCTCTGGTCTTACACACAAAGTCAACCAGAAATATCAATTACTTTTATTTTATTGAACACATCACAAGCCTGCAGAAACTATAAAAGGAATGCTAAACTCCATCGATTATTCCTTTAGATACATCCAGTTCTTTTCAAGGAGATGTTTCTCTTCAGGCATGTTGTTTTGCAGGAGAGCAGGGAAACCTATTGCCTTTCACTGCTTCTTGGGCTTGCCCTTGGCTTGCATTTGCACCAAATTGTTTAGCTGTATTTATATTCCACTGCATGTGACCTTGCAACATCACTGATGTCTTAGAGCTCCTACAGCCGCTTAGTTTTCTTATCCATTGCTTGCCCACATAAAGCAACATTAATGCCTCTCTTACCACCTGAAAGGCTTTTGAAGTGTATCAGTATATTTACAGTCAGAAAAGGAAAATAAACAGGAGACACAAGTAGGAGATTCAAATTCTGAATTTGAATCTCCTACTTGATTCAGTAGGATTTGAATCTCCTACTTGAATCTCCTACTTGTGGAGTAGGGCAATTTTTAGAGGGAAGGCTGTTTGGGTAGGGCAAAGAAAATGTAAAGAAAAGAGGGAATATTTTTTCCAGTTTCTGGCTCCTTCATGTGAACTGGTTAGTTGCACCTGGGTAATTTTCTCAATGTGGCTACCATGTAATTAATGGTGGTAATACAAAGGGGTTCTATGTGTTATGTGTTGTCCTCGTAAATTGGGTTAACCACACTGTTGTTGCCCTAGTGATATATCTTCTGCACTTATTAGAATTTGCTTCCAATGTACATAACATTTCTTGCAATGTTTTGTGAGATTTCCTTTGGTCCTCCAGTCATGTGTTTATTTTGAGAAGGGAATACTGAAAAATGTACATGAACAGAGGATATAAAGGAGGAATAATTAGAAATTTGAATACCAACATAGAAAACAAACATTAATAAAATAAATATTTGGGGTGGGATAATTCAACACCTAATTTTCCTTTGAGACCCACAGAAGGTGGCTCAGGCTTGCCCTCCAGCATCTTTTTGTCCAATAACAGATTAAGGTGCTCTTTATATTTGTTTCATAAGAATGTGTCTCAGATTATAAACAGTTTAAGCTAAAATCCATCTACAAAAAACTCACGTGTTCCCTCAGTGTTAACTGTGACTCTTTTTTAGAAAGACACGTTCAGAATCCTTTTTGCCCTCTTTTGTTAACTTTTCCATGTATTGATGAACAAACTGAGGAAAGCAAAACAACAATAATAAAAAGATAATTAATTTAACACATAGTGCATACATTTAGAAAAATAATACTCTCTGGAAAATGCAAGACATAATCCATAATGAAATATGAAAGAAATTTGACTCTTTTTCTGTTACATAAAGATATAATTTTCTCCTTTCTTTTCTTCTCCCTTTGTTTGCTTGTCAGACTTTGGAAGGTTCAACTTAAAAAAAAATGTTGGGACTTAACAGAAAAAAAACTCTACTTTTGTTCTTGATGTTAATGCTAACATTAAGTCAGTATTTTGCACAGCTGTTCACACTTTATAAAAGTAAAGTTTCCCTTCTGATAGGAACAATGCATTTTAAGCCTACTTTTGCAGGAGATTTAGATGTGTGAATCAGTGCTCAGAAGATTTAAAGATGTGAAATGAAACACAAAAGTGAAAGGTGGAAGGTCACACAACACTTAAACTATATGGAAAAATAAATAAACTTTCAACATACTCTTAAAAATGAGACAAATAGACAACAGTATTAAGATAAATATAATTAAGAAAGGCATCATTTATATCAAAATATGTACTGTAACTAAGATTTTGAATCCAAGGATCTATTAAAGCATCTGTAACCTTTTATGATGTGTCACCATTATCAATCTATATCCAGCTAAATATTTATTCACATGGTACTATAGGGCATTAGAGTTTAGCTTTTGGACTATCAAACGTAAGGGGTAAAATCCTGGTCTCATTGGAGTCCATGGGAATTTTCCAGAAATCAGAATTTCACCCATAAAGTAACACACACTTAAGTATACTTTTAATTAATAATAAAAAGGATTAATAATAGTAATAATTAATATAAGTATATGAACAATTGGTGAATTGGTTTAGCTAAAGTAAAAACAGGCCCCAAATCTGAACAGTTACTTTTTCAAAGTTCAAACATTTTAAATAACATTTCCCCCCATTGTTTTTCTTATTTTGATTGCACTTTTTCTTCCTGGTTTTGGTTAGAAGAGGAAACATCAAAATATCACATACTGTCCTGTTGTTATATTTCAGTCTGATTGGCTGTTCAGAGATTTCAAAGCCAGAAGGAACTGTTATGATCATCTAGTCTGACCTTCTGTAAAACACAGACCAAAGAACTTCCCCAAAACAAATCCTAGAGCAGATCTTTCAGAAAAAATCATCTAATCTTGATTTTAAAATTGGCGGTGATGGAGAATCCACCACGACCCTTGGAAAATTGTTCCACTGATTAATTACTCTCACTGTTAAAAATTTACACCTTATTTCCAGTCTGAATTTGTCTAGCTTCAACTTGCAGCCATTGGATCCTGTTATATCTTTCTCTGATAGATTGAAGAGCCCATTATTAAATATTTGTTCCCCTTGTAGATACTTATAGGAAGAGTCAACACAGTTTTTATAAAGGAAAATCATGCCTCATCAATCTATTAAATTTATTTGAGGGGGTCAACAAACATGTGGACAAGGGTGATCCATTGGATATAGTGTACTTGGACTTTTTCTGAAAGTGTTTGATAAGGGCCTGACCAAAGGTTCTTATCCCATGACAGCTTACATTGTTTACGAGGGAAGGTCCTCTCCTGGATCAGTAACTGGTTAAAAGATAGGAAACACAAAGTGGGAATAAATGATCAGTTTTCACAGTGAAGAGATGTAAACAGCAGGGTTCCCCAAGGATTTATATTGGAATGGTGCTGTTCAACATACTTATGAATGATCTGGAAAAGGGGGTAAAGAGTGAGGCCAAGTTTGCAGACAATAGAAAATTACTCAAGATAGTTAAGTCCAATGTGAAGCATTACAAAGGGATCTGACAAAACTGGGTGACCGGGCAATAAACTGGCAGATAAAATTCATTGTTGATAAATATAAAGTAATGTACATTGGAAAATATAATTTCAACTATAGATACAAAATAATGGGATCTAAATTAATTGTTACCATTCAAGAATGAGATCTCGGAATCATTGTGGATAGTTCACTGAAAACATTTGCTCAATGTGCAGCAGCAGTCAAAAAAGAAAACAATCTTAGGAACCATTAGAAAAGGATAGATAATAAGACCGAAAAATGTCATAATGCCATTATATAAATCATTGGTATACCTATATCTTAAATACTTCATTCATTTCTGGTCACCACATCTCAAAAAAGGTACATAAGAATTGGAAAAGTACGGAGATGTGCAACAGCTTCCATATGAGGGAACAGCTTCCATATGAGGAGAGATTAAAAAGACAGGCACTGTTCAGCTTGGAAAAGAGATAACTAAGGGGGAATATGATAGAGGTCTATAAAATCATGAGTGATGTGGAGAAAGTGAATAAGGAAGTGTTATTTACTCCTTCACATAACACAAGAACCAGGGTCACCCAATGAAATTAACAGACAGCAGGAAGTACTTCTTCACATAACACATAGTCAACCGGTGGAATTCATAGCCATGGACGTTGTGAAGGCCAAAAGTATAACTGGGTTCAAAAAAGAATTATATAAATTCATGGAGGATAGGTCCATCAACGTCTATTAGCCAAGATGGTCAGGCACACAACCCCATGCTCTGGGTGTCCCTAAACCTCTAACTGCCAGAAGATGGGACAGGGGATGAATCACTTGATAAATTGTCCGGTTCTTCTCATTCCTTCTGAAGCATCTGGCACCGGTCACTGTCAGAAGACAGTCAGACCCAATATAGCCATTCTTATGGTGTTATGTTTATGTTAAAGAAAGCAAGATTGAAGAAGTTTGTATCACAATTCAGGAAGTTATACGTGGTTACCTCTCTTTTTGTGTTGTATCTTTTCACTCACTTGTCTTTTGTGCCATTTTTTTTCCAAGGCATTCTCCTTTGATAAGAGCCGCATTTTGGCCATGGCCTTAGTTTGGGCCTGGACTTTGGTCATCTCCCTCGTTCATCAGCTGCAACTACTTAACTTGATACAGAAACATTATTTTGGCTGCCAGTAAATTAAAATAATAATTTCACAATGAAACACAAATAAAAGGATATAAAACATCAGAAGAAGAAAGAGTCAAAGAGACAAATGGAGAACAGCAAGATATAGGGATTGGTTCAAGGCTGATATTAGCAAAAGGAGTGCAAACACACAATTCCCAGAAAAGCAAACTCCTGTATTTACCTGACGTCTGGATGATACTCATCTCAAAACTTTGGCTGTAATCCTTGAGCTGCTTTTTGTTAAATATTATTTCCATGACTCATTAAGAAATACTTTGTCAGAATTAGTTACCCCTCAGCAGTGATAAACACTAAAGTTTTTCTAAGGTCTTATATGATAAAATGATGAGGCTCTTCCTGTGGCCTGTTACAGAATAAGCTGGACTTGAGCAAAGGTGCACTTCAGAGTATTAGAGCATGTCTATAAGAGAAAGTATTACCAATTATACCAATATAGTTATACTTCCTATACCTTGAAGATAAATACAGACTGGAAAGGGACTAGAACCATGAAGGGCTACATTAGAAGAAAATGGCTTACACATTTTCCGACAAAAGATAGAAAACATGTGATGCTTCGTTGAGAGGAACAACATGAAGCCAGTAAAACTAGATGGTATAGAGTCTGTGCAACAACTTAAATACTTCGGTTCAGCATTGAGCCATGATGGGAATGTGGATGAGGCTGTTGGAGCCATAGAAATAATGCTTGGTTTAAACGGAGGGAGTTGAGAGAAATTTTCTAAGATAAGACTATGACATACACTTTGCTCTTTAGTTTATTGAGATCCTGGTTAGGCCAGCCATGATGTATGGATTGGAATGGTGGCTAGTAAGGAAGACTGAAGAACAGCTACTTCATAGTACTGTAATGAGATGCTAGGTAAGATGAGACCTGCTAGGCTACACAGTGAAATGATATGAGTCGAGTAGCTCCCAACATGGTAAAGCTGAGGGAATATTGACCGAGATGGCCTGGTCACATGAGACAATGAGATGTGGGATACGTTAGTCAGAGAGTACACAAAAAAGTAGTTATAAGGCAAAGACCACAGGGAAGAGCTAGAAAAATGTGGTTCAGGATGCTGGAGGACAGGAAGAAGGTTAGTGTCAGCTTGGAAGAGTGCTTTGATCACATACACATACAATGACCTGTGCTTTTTTATCTCATTCAAGTTCACACCACTGGATGAGATAGTGGTTCTAAACAGGGTATGCAGGACGAATAGGGCCTATTCAGTAATAATACCATTTTGAGTTTCTTTTTTAAATTAATGGAAAATGCACACATTTCTGTTCCTATGTGGGAGCTCTTCACTTTTCAGCAGATGGCACTATATAGTACATTGTACTGTGCTTTTCACTTTGCTTACAATATCCTTTTGCCAACTTACTTAGAAAACATGTTGAGAGTGACACAGAAAATCTTTGGATGATCTGTGAAAACAGGAAATATATTGACCCAACTGCAGCAGGAATAGCAGCAGTCTCTTATCTCACCAGAAGCAGGAAGTTCCAATTCACTAGAACTTATTTCTTGTGTAAATAAAAAACAAACATATTTTATAATTTTTAATGCTTTAGAGAGAGTGGCTGAATTTGGATAGAGCTGGGCATATGCTAGACAAGCATTATTTTGCCAATGCACCACAGTCCTTACTTGCAACAACCTTACTATTTGACATCTTCCTTTCCTAAACAGTGACTGCCAATCATATCAAATAGAGATGGGATTTTGTGTTAGACTAACTCCACTAGGACTCAGTTCAATACCTACAAAGCTACACTTCACATATAGCATATGGTTCATAATTACATACAGCAAAGGGCTATTCCAGACCCTATACACTGTTCTGTACAAGAGTCGCCAGGGGAGAATAAATTTCCCCAATGCAGAAGTGTAGAACCAACATAAGTGGCCTTACCTGCCCCCTTGAAGCCTCATTATAGGGGACTTCCTGTGACGAAGGGTGGAAAGTGGAGAGAGTGTATTTCCAATGTGTTGAGCATTAAGTCCAGGAGAGCCTATCATAATTTAGTAGGGCTGCTCTAGTTTATTCTGAGTACTGTTTCAGACCCTATAGCACCCAGAATATGGTAGGGTACAATGGTGGCATGAAGCCACCTTTGCCACACCTAACCCCACTTTCTGCAGTGTGCATTTTAGAAGGCACAGCACAGAATCTAGTCCTACACATGTAGAACTGAGGAGTCAAATGCTCACAATAATTTGTACAAGTCACCATATTATATAGTCTCCCTTTACCTTGGCACCTTAGACAAATCTTGGACCCATATCTCAAAAAGTTAAAGTATGGCTGATTAAACACTCCCGTGTCAGCTAACCCACAATGGGGTTCTTTGCTTTATATGATTCAGAGACAACTGGAATAATATCAAGTTGTGCACAATTATGTTAGCTAGCAAAAGATTGTCAAGGTAGATATGGTTTAACTTCCATCCATTAAAATAAATTGCCAAGTTTGTCAGTAATTTTCTCCTTTCTTCCCTCTTTCCTTACAGCTCCTTCCCCTGTACTCTCTTCCTATAATTGGTTACTTAGGAAGCTGATGTTAATGACACACATTTATAACAGTTTTTGCCATATCTCAGGTCCCTAGACCTTTTGGTTTAAAAATTGCAAACAGAATTTGAAAGGAAGGAAGATGCTATTCCTGTAATTCTGCCAGAAGACATAGCTCTTATCCTGAATCTGAACCTGAGAAATTGTTGAAAGGAAAAGAATGTGTGTTGGCAATAGTGCTTGATCTGTGTTTCAAGAGCACAAGTGAAACCAGCCTCCCATGGGTTGCAGACAAAGATCACTAAAAGGATGTTCTCATAAGCAAAAAGCTGCGGGCGCAGCCTTCTTCCTCTTCCTGTCTCAATGTACAGAAGTAGATTTCAAAATTAGAGTCTGCAAAACTTCCAGAACTCAGTGCTGTTCTCTATACATAAGTCTTTTATCAAGGAAAATATAAAATTGGGGTGTAAATTGGTGTAGAACTATTGTTTTCATTGGAGCTATGCTAACTGTAGTGACTTCTGTGCTCATGAAATGTTCCGCATATATAGATGGTCAGGGATACAGCCCCATGGCCCCATGCTCTGGATGTCCCTAAACCTTTGATTGCCAGAAGGTGGAAATGGACAAAAGGGGATGGATTTCCCTGTTCTGTTCATTCCCTCTGAAGCATCTGGCATGGCCACTGTTGAAAGACAGGACCCTGGGTTATATGGACCATTGGTCTGACCCAGTATGACTATTCTTATGTTCTTGCGTTCTTACATATAGGTTATGTACCAAATCTATCTTGATTTTAGACGATTGTTTTTCTGTAAATATAAATATCATTATTTAAATCAGCATTTCCCAAAGTGTGGGATGCGCTCAAATGGGGAGGCCCAAAGGACTAGTTGGATAACATGGAAAATTTGCTCAATTGTTCTTTAATATTTTAGGTTGTAAAATTTTGTAAAAAGAAAGGCTCTAGCTTTTAAGGTTTAGAAGACTACATTGAAAATACAGAGTGTAACCAATGTAGGGACATCTACCTGATTTTGAAAGGAGCCTGAAACCATAGGTCTAAGTTCGGAACTTCACCATTCATTTCAAAGAGTGCTCAGTCAGATGCCAATGATAATACTTTAAATATCAGCAGTTAGCTATTTCACATCTCATGAAAGCATATGAGAAAGGAGAGAAAAGGTCATATTATGAAACTCTACCTAAGTGTGTAGAAGGGGATGAACGTGGAAGACGTATAAACTCAAATCTGTAGGTTTTTAACAACACTTAATGGGATTGCATGGGAAGGAACAATAAGTGCCATTTTCCTCAGCTGAGGGTCAGAAGTTTAGAAATGCTAATTTAACTGATTCTTTTTTCTGCTTGCCTGGTTAAGCTGGTCAAAAGACAAGAAAAGTTTTCATGACATTCTGGGGGACAAATTTGTCCCCTATTTTGAACAGCTGTTTTGCATAGTTAAAATAGAGAAAAGTAAGGCCTCAATCAACGGGGACATTCTAAGTACAGAGTCTTACCACGAAGATTTAGTTACAGAATCAGAGCGTAAGTTTTTCTTCACTTACTGTGGTCTTGTATGCATAGACGCCGACTTCCCCTCCTTCCTGTGGGTGCTCGACACCCCCTCTTCCCGAGGCCCCGTCCACACTCCACCCCTTCCATGAGACCCTGCCCCTGTCCATATTCCAACCCCTTCCTCAAAGTCCCCACCCTGACTCTGCCCCCGCCCCTATTCCAACTCCTTCCCAATATCCCCACCCAGACCCACCTCTTCCCCGCCTCCGCCCCTGAGTATGCCACGTTCCCACTCCTCACCCCTCCCACCCCACCCCCGGAGCATGCAAACGCTGTCAAGCAGCTGTTTGGCGGTGGCCAGGTGAGAAACACTGGGAGGTAGGTGGAGGAGCGGGGACATGGCACGCTCAGAGGAGGAGGAGTTGGGGCTTGGGGTGAGGGGAGCTTGGCTGCCCTGGAGCACCCATGGAGTCGGCGCCTATGCTTGTATGTACAATTCAGAGTGACCTCTCCTTTCTGCTTTTGGGAGAAAGGTGTAAGTTGCATTTCTAAGGCCACATTCTCCGGTCAAAGATGTCAATGGGAGTTGCCAGTTTGAAGCTGCCATCTTGGTCAACGTATGAGGAACTCAACTGTGGTCCTCCAGAGCCAAGGGCATGATATGCTACCGTTTGAATTGAAGAGTCTAAGAGAATTGCATTCTCTATAGATGAGTCACAGAAAGGAATGTGTAACGCACAAAGACCAGTGAATTAGACAAACATGGTTCAACGCTAGTACAATATATGGCCCTAAAAGTATACAGAAATGATTACTCACACACTTGCTATTTTAACCAGTTTTCAGTATATTAAAATCTATGCATTTAACCCAATCCCTACCCCAAAAATGCTCATTGGATGAAATCAATTAATATTTTAAGAAAAGTCATGTAAAATTTCAGTTACATGGTCGGCAAACCATAATATTTAGAATAGAGGCTCATGAATCCTGCACATATGGTGGTTGGTTGATAATCTGTTCTTTTTTTAACACAGTGCTTCTATTTGAAGTATCACCCTCCAAACTGATACAACTGTCACAGATAACTTAAAACAAAAAATCTGTTCTTTAAAATAATTGATGTGACACTGTGAACAATATGTACTTTTGCACTGTGTACTGTCAGATTCTCTGCCAATGTACTGTGCTGTAGTATGTACCACTTGCAATATGACACTCAGAAACAAGTACTTAGTCTTAGAATCCCATTTGCTTACAAGTAAATATTATTAATTATATATGAATGGTATATCATCTTATATATATGCAATCAAAATATGTAATGTGATACAACAGGTATGACTGCAAAAATGCCTAGGTGCCTGCATTTGTGCATGTGAATGGTATTGGCTTATGACCCATTTGTACATACGATGACTGAATATTGAACACACAAATTCAGTTTTATGCAGGTACAATGAATGAGCACAGTTTTAAGGCTCACCATTTGCCCATGGTTGAAAATGTAATCCATAAGAACTGTGTATTAGCTGAATCTTTCATATTAAAATGCACACTTATGAGCATTAAAATAAAATATATACCACTCCACTCATGAAAATACTGATTTAATTTGAACATGAATAGTTCAAATTCCCTTCCTCTTACTCATGATCCTCTGTTCATGTATAAGCATCATAAGATACTTATTTTTAAAAACTAATCTCTACTTGTTGACCAATATAATTTGATTCTTCTTGATCCTGTAATATTTTTTAAATAATCACTTTTTGCATATTTTCTAAAACTAACTTTACATTTTAACTAGACTTTGGTTTAATCCTCGGAAAGACTCTGTGTGGTGTATGCTACCAAGCTGTGCTCTATTGGATTTTTGTGAGCACGGCAACTTCCATAGAGAGATTTATCTGACAGCCCTGTAAAAATGTTCTGAGCTCTTGTTGACTGGACTTTTTTTTCCAAAATAGCCAAAGGGATGTTCTCTACTGTTATTAGTGCAGTTTTGGCTAAATACAGGATAAGAAATTAAATTCGTTTCTTCTTAGATAAGTCCTTTACAGAAAAATAAGAAATGTTTTATTAGCTATTGCAAAATAGCTGATAAAAAGTTAATGGCATAACAAACTGTTGACACACAAACCTTTACAACAGTCTTCCACTTTATTTTTCTGACAAAGATTTTGCTAGTTCTGCATCTTAAATAGAACTGATAGGGACATGGAATCCACCCACCTCCTTGCAAGACAGAGGCTCTGTTTGTGGTATATGGTGGACAGTCCACAACTTTTATTTCACTTTTCTGGCTTGTAGTAATGTGGATGTTCCTCTGTGCCTTCATAGACACACATGGGAATTGTGGATAGTGGACCAGCACAGTTAGCTCATTAACCATGCTCTCAGCATACTCGCAAGCCACCTAATGATGTTCTGTGGAGTGAGACACTGCAGACCTAAATCCTATGGTGAAAAAAGTGCTGAGGAGTCATTCTGAGTAGCCCAGTCACAACTCAGCCCTCCCACATCATGGAATGGGGTCGTTCCACTCTGAGCCTCCGGATTTGACCTTAAATCAAGATGAAAAGAAAATAGATTCAGATATTTAGTCATCCACACAACAGTATTGCACAAAATAGAACCCAAAGGAAACTTAGAGCTACAGTGCATTGCATCCCTCAGTAAGACTAAGGATGCCATAATATCTTTCAGCTTCAGTCAGGCAATGTCCAGAGGCTGTTTATTTAAATTAGTTACCAGTGACCTTGACTTAACCCTTACTTTAACTATATGTAACATTAAACATCAACAATTCAATTGACTAAATCCCCAAAAGCAACTGAAATAGGAATAAAAACAACAAAGAGTCCGGTGGCACCTTAAAGACTAACAGATTTATTTGGACATAAGCTTTCGTGTGTAAAAAACCTCACTTCTTCAGAATGAAAGTTACAGATGAAATAGGAATAAAGCAGCAAATGCGTAGAAGCAAATGAACCATCAATACCAGTAACATAACAACAACAAAAAATGCAAATATTGACCAAAATTGGTTTGCTACAAATTAAAATATTCACTTGATATTGTGGAACAAGCAATAGCAAAGGTATCATTTCCAATCACCAAGGTGAATAGCTAGTTTATTCTCTTGGTTTAATTTTCTCTGCATAACTGTTCTGATAGTTTTTTGTGATGAAAAATCATAATCTCTGACTGTAACGGAAATCTGGTTATTATGTCTTAATTTCTGTATGCACATTTTCCTTCGTTGACAGATTGAAATTCAAATGACAATAGAAAGCACAAGCTCTCAGTATTCACGTCACTAAACCATACCAGCCAAGAATAGTGCTGCATCAAAGCTTACATTTTTTAAAGCTAAGTTTCAGGGGTTTATGGTGGTAAAGAGAACCTTCCAAATCTAAATAAAAAGTAAAGAGAAGGGGGCATTTTTCTATCTACAGCTATCCTGTGGGTTGTGAACTCCCGCTCATGAGTAGGTTGTTAACTCTGAAGCTTAACAATGAATATTTAAATGTCAGCATTAACAATTTCACTCCTAATTATTTTAGCAAAAGTATTTGGCTAATGTGCTTAGTCACTTTTGTTGGATTTAATGCCTACATTAATATATTTACAGTGTGGCAATAATGTATATAGGTACCAATGGTGGTATGGTACTGTGACAGGTATTTGGAACAATTTGGTGATGGTTTCTGAGGTGAGAAAGTAAGAGTACAGGGCTGGAAAATGTTAGGTTGTTTCTATTTATTCCCACAAAGGTCAGGAAGATAGTGGTGTATCTTCACGTGGATGCTAAACACATCAGTCACGTAGGTTCTGAATCCCAAATTCTCCTTCATTTTTTGATTTATTAAACGTCCCTATTTTCTTCCACCCAGCTATCAAACCCCCAAGTTTCATCCCTGACAACCTCCATTATGCAATTAGACAAGGCACTATTAATTTTTTAATTTATTTGAAGCTGCCACAGAATTTAGCACTGTCGTTCCTCAGAAGGCAGCCTACTTAGTTGTAATGTTTAAGTCTAACATGCTGTAGAGTACTTGGGGCATTTATTATGAGACAGCTGGTGAATATGCATTAAACTCCTAGATAGTTTAATTCCATGATTAGCATTTTCCTTGTGAGTGTGTAACTCAACTGTAGCCTCTCCAGATCTTGGTTTGAACTGTGTGTTAAAAATGTGTGAACAATGCTAAGACTAGACCACTATAAGACTTGGTTTAAAATGGGTAGCCATGTTATTCAAACCATGTTATTCAAATAACATGGTTCACAACTGCTCTAAATAGTCTCTTAGATGTGTTAAGACTGTTCCCAACAGAGTTGTGTGGGCCTGTTAAAACAGAACTAGGTTAGCCTAGCATTAGCATGGATGGTGCTTTTCTATAGCAAAGGTGAGCTAGTGGAAGTCATCCTCATCAAACTGAATATCTTTTAAATAATACATGATTAGAAACTCCAAGTAGTAGAGACACAGTGAGCCCCCTATTCTCCAGACATGGTCCCTGTGCCCAAAGCTGGGAGGGGAACAGCATAGAGCACTGTGCCAGCTTTATAACATCTTGAAATTGCCCCTACAATGGAGGAGTCCTCTGGAGGCTGGTTTAAGCCAGCTTTAACAGCTCATTTGCACTAACAAACCAGTGCAATTATGCAATTTCAGAACCAAGGACCTCAGCCAGTTCACCCACCTACAAGCCATGTACGTACCTGCAAATATGGACATTACAAAGACCTAACAAATACATAAGTATTAAACCTCTTTTTTGGAAGAAAATATTTTTTGAAACAATTATACATTGTTTTCTTCACACTATTACTTCTTCCTGTCAGTTTCTTCTTCTCTTTCCAACTTCCCTCTAATTGTTGTACTGTGTAGTCTAATTTAAAATATTTAAATAATGAGTAAGTTTGTAATGAAAATGGCTGTGTTGAATTGAAGATCACAGTTAAAAACTTCACTACCAGCTGGCAAGACATCAGGCCTGTGGAATTTAAAATTATACAGTTCAGTGAAAACCATCTCAAAAATGATATGTGTTCTTAGCATAACCATTTTTTTAAGATTCAGTCATTCATAACAAATTTTATTTTTTTTCACGTGTATTTCAGTACCTCCATAGACAGAAATAGATAATAGGTGAACTCACTGCCTGATGAATATTCTCTACACTGTTTCTAAAAGGAACCGTCTTAGATAAAAACGATGCTTATGTTTTTGAATTTTTGTTTCAGAGCACAGCCTGTACAGTTAGCAAATTTTCTGCATATTTAATGCTGTGATTCAGGGACAAGATAAAGGAGCATGAATACAGTGTTGTAAATTTGTGTCTTGTGCAGCTATGACCTAAGTCGCCACATACAAAAATTAAAATTACATTGATTCTGTCCAGAATTGCCAAATTCTCACCTCTTCCTTGATTTACCTGTATTTAAAATAGACACTATACTTGGTACTTTCTTCTAAGATAATGAATTTCTATATCACTGAGAAATAATGGCATTACTTTTTCTTCCCATGGGCTAGTGTGAGATTTCATATCTAATTGCTGAACCAGTGGGCCAATGTGGAATAACATGCAAACTTGTCTTGGTTGCCTCAAAGACAACACTTATCATCCCCATCATTAAAAAAAAAAAGTACCATTTGGAAACCCATGTTTGTTTGTTTTTTAACTAAAGTCTTTTGACATGAACAGTATTTCTACATGGAACAGACTAGTTGTTCCAACTTTCCTGCATTGGGTGAGGCATTTGGGGACAATAGAAAAATAGTGAGGAGAGGGATGCATACGCATGTGTCTGTGCATGGGACAATGGTGGGGGAAAATGGATGTCCCTCATTTCATGGGTCAGTGTCTGACAGAGGCTCTTATGCTGGTGTTTTGTTTCCATAGTACAGTACTGAAAGATGAAAGGTATAATTGTCACTATTGAAAAGTCAACATCTGTCAAGTTACCACACAGCTGTATCTGGGTTTTCATGTTTTTTTCCTTATGCTTAGAAAAGAAATTCACTGTGTGATAATTTACATTAAATGCAAATGTTGGCTTTTTAATGGAAACCACTGAAAGTCTGTATCTCATAACTATATTTTTGTACATTTCCCTGAAAACAAAATGGGACTTAGAAAGAAACTACTGGTTTTTTTGCTTTAGCTGATGGTGCTAAGAGCATCCTCAATCTTATCAATCTTCTTCATCTTTATGTAGAAGCAGTTTCTTTAAATTAGAAAACACACTTTTTTCTGTCATGTAAACTAAACAGAAAAAGAAGCATTTTGTTAATATGCAAATTAAATGAAAATTCACCATAGTATTTGAACAATAGATGTACTGATTGCATACCTAGAATTAAGGTTGCCTAACACTTTCCATTGTAAGACCCTGTCTTCCATTGCTTATAACTTTGCCAAACTTTAGTTGTTCAAGCTGAAATTTCCTATACAGAGTGTCTCCCACAGGTTGATTTTTTCTGATAGTTTCAGTTAAAATGATTTGGCTGTTCTGAGAATGAGGTCAGGGGAAAATACGTTATTTTGGCCATGTTAAAAAAGCTATACAACCTTTGCTTTGTAGCAAGGGTTTGAAATTTGGCAGGGAGAGTATCAGGGAAGTGCTTTTTTGAGTCCTTCCTGAAAAATCCGCCTAAATTTGGCCAAGCTAATAAGCCTTTGAAAAACTGCAGTTTATACATGCTCTGTAGAGGTTTGCTAGGATTTGGCATCTAAATTCTCTGAATATTCTCTCTGCACTGAGCATGCACAATCCCCGTGCAGCTTCTACATGCTTACCAGAGTGTGCACACTCCATCCCCAAAGATAATACCAGAGAATCATACAGGGGCGTCATGAAGATAAGTTCATTAATATTTGTGAAGCACTCAGATGCTATGGTGAGATCACTGTAGAAATGCCCATGAGGAATTTGTAATCAGCACAGAGTTTAGATGGGTGTGAAGTAAATAAGGATTGAAGCCACACACAGGATGATGAGGATTTAAAGAAATATTGAAGAGCTACCCTTACAGTGACCATCATCTGTCATGTGTACTCAATGAGGTAGGGGAAATCAATCATATGTGATTGTGACAGATTTGGAGCTGCTTGTAATAATTTATGAATGTTGTATCTTGACCTGATTATTACGATGCTTACTGTATGCAGATATTGAGTTAATTTACTAACAGGTTTGTCAGGAAATGCATCCAGGAAGGGAGACATGAATCCTACTATGTCCCTCTCCACAAACACTTGAGGTACAATGCAGAACCATTTCCTTTGGGGCTCTGGCTTGATCCTGTACTGGGTTTGTCAGAGGGGTTTCCCCAGGGAAGACTCAGTACCTGTGAGGGGCAGAAGGATCGAATGCTTCAGGAGGGTTAAAGGTACATTCACACTCTCAAGGAAGAGGCAGAGGGTTAGAAGAGAAAGATGGACTCCCCAGACTTCCAGAGGTTAGAGAAGACTCAAGAAATATTAGCCTAGCTAGTCCTCCATTCTCTAATGCAGTGTTGTTCCTACAGTTAAGATTAAACAATATTTTGTTTTAAGAAGGTTGTTCACCACCAGTCACAGCTCCCTAAGGGAAGAACTGCAGGTACCAAGTCTGGTAGCACCTACTGGGTAAACACAGTTGGTACATGGGGTGCTGTCACCCTGCATTCAGTCTAAGAGTGGACGAATCACAAGATTACAGCCCGTGGAGCTAAAGGCATGAGGCCTCATATCTGAGGCAGTTGCACAGAGAGAGAGAGAGAGAGAGAGAGACCAAGAAAGGGGCCAGAGGTGCAGGTAACCCTGTAAACATGACCATGAGCATGTAATTAAAGACTGTATTGTAATACCTGGGAAAACTTAATGCTGGCTTTTCCTAAATTTTGAGTGCTTTATTTTGCAACTGAAACATTCTTTTATTTGTTTAATGTAATTTTATTTTCTTTGGTAACGTGGATGTAGTTTCCATGGAGTAAATAAATGTATAAGTTAAATCCTATTTTCAGAATTGTACAAATGAAAATGTGTGCCATTCATTTCCTTGAAAAATATTCTAGCTAGAAGTTAAGGGTGGCACTGTTTTAGATGGATCTTGGGGTTTGGATCTATTCTTTAATTCTTATGGAACTGAAACTCGATCGTTAACTCATAAGAAACATCCACATCATTTATTATTATTAAATCACTCCCCTGCCCCGATTTAACTTTAGAATATTATGAAAATATTTGTGAATTGTGGGTTGAGACATTTAGATTTTTCTAGTGCAAATGATATCTGAAGACACCTTTGATAAGTAGAGCACAACTAGTTTTTGTAGCATGAACTTTGCTTTCTATAAGTGTATCAAAATGCCCCATATCAATATTCCAAAAGTGAAAGACTATCAGCCAAATTGAGGAGATTTAATAACAGATTGTTCTCTCTTTTTGTCCCGTAGCTTTCATTGTGACAGGAAATAAAGTTCATTTATTACCATTTGAAAATATGTACTTTTTAATCTTAGCAGACAAGTAAACATATTAAAATGAAACAATATCACCCAAGAGCTAAGCTGTGCTGGGAAATTTTGCCAGATCATGCTAAGTAGGGCTAAACCCCTATATACAAGTGAATTTAGATCATTGTGTCAGGACCACAAAATGAGGCTGAATTCCTATCTCCTCATTAATATTTAATGTGGCATTTGAGCTTTAAAAGCCTACTCTTAATTTAAATGTGTGGGACTTTGTTTTGGCACAAGAGCCTCTGTGTGTAATGGTGCACTCATCATAAAAAGTAATATTTACAAATATGGAAGATGATCTTCTCCAACTCACTTTCTTTATAAGACAATATCTTGACATTTTGAAACCATACATATGTGTTTTCCAATCACAGTAGCTGTAATATTTTTGTAACTGATCCATCGTTTTGCATAATTTTTCAGTCCTATCTACCTTATTCCTAAAGCTATAATGTTTTACCATGTGAACATTTCAATGGCCTGATCTGCAAAGCATTCTGTTCTTCAAGCAGGACATGTAAAAATTAGTCCCAAATTCTCACGTCAGTCAAATTAGACATAAAGGTTCTGCTCTTGCCCATTTCAGCTGAAACATAGCCAACATAAAAGGGAGTTGTTTTACAGGTTAATAAACTTGGTGCATCTCCATCCAAGACAAAGCTGAGATCTCACAGATCATGAAACTAGGAGGCTCTGATTCAGCAAAGCATTTAACCACACACTTAACTTGAAGCATATGTATAAGTCTCTTTGACTCTAGTGCAACTTAAACACATGCTTACAGTTAAACATGTGCGTAAGTGTTTTATTTTATTAGTTTATTTTATTTTGATTTGATTTGATTTTGTGAGCACCAGCAATATGCTTGATGCAATACAGAACAAAGAGAATTCCATCTTGAAAACCTTCACTCAACAAAACTCCCATAAAATTAATGAGAGTTTGGTTTGAGTAAATGGACATTCAGATACTTGACGATAAAGAAATTACAATCATTCGAATCATGGTGTTATAGAAGAATTCTGAAAATATTATGGATAGACTGCATAATCAATGCAAAGGTATTGGAGATGACTGGAACTCAGCAAATGCTAGTGAGAGATCTTATACAAAAAAGACTTGATTTGCAGGGCACATTTTAAGAGGTTCAGTGGACAATGCACGTTTACAGGCACTGCGAGGGAAAGTTGATAGCAGAAGAATATGAGGCAGAAAAAGAAGATCTTGGATGGATGATGTGGTATTCTAAGTGGATGAAAAGAACTATTCATCCACAAAGAGATTAGCAGACGATCATACAGAATGGGCTACCATGGTTGCAAACCTCCAGTAATGGAGATGCCACAAAAAGAAGAAAGAGCACAGACAGTCTGAGGTCCTACAAAGCAGTGTTGGATTAGGTATTAATTCTCATTAGGGAGACACATTTTAGGAGCTGGTGTGCAATAGCCATCTAAAGTAAGTGGCTTGTTCACATCAGAATGTTTTCTGAATGCACTCACTTAAACTCATGAAAAAACTCATGTTATAAAACCTGTTGAAAAATTCTAAAGGGCTCTAAAGAGTTATTGTAGCCAGTGAATCTGAAAAACTGCCAAGATTTCAACAATTAGTATTCTCAATCTCTCCTAGAAATTTATAATTGAGTAGTTACTGAGACTTCAGGATTCTTGTAGAAAAGCATTAACCTCTTCTAATGTTGGACATGCTATTACTGAAGTATTCTGGTGCTAAAGGTATATTTTTTATAGTTCTGGAGCAGCATCAGGAAACATGTCCCTGATGCTGAGGGAGATGGGAGATTGGTGGTGAAAGGCCAGCTATGCCAGTTGTAAACCAGATGGTGATTCCTTTATGCAAAGAATATATATATACATATATATATAAGCAGCACTTTAGCGATGCATTGACCTCGGGTATCTGCCTCATTACTTTTTAAATTTATATTGTTGCATCATATAATCAATTATTTAGTCCTATCAATATTAAATGTATATACACCTGTGTGTAAAGATACTTATTTTTCCTAAGTGTCTCAGAACTATATTTCCTGCAGGTCTTTCACTTGTGGAAGTCTGGGTTTTGATCTGTTTGAGGATACCAACTGAATAGATCTTCCGTAGAGATTTCTAAATATCATATCCATTTTGTCACCTTCAGTAATTTTTATTCCAAAAGACTATAGTGAAATATGTTGAAAATTAGGTTAAGGTGTTTTGGTTAGGCCATGAGGATATGCCTGTTCACATACAGTCCTCATCTATTAATGAGCATTAAAATCCACCAAAATCCATTTTTAAAGTTAAGCATGTAATAAGAAATATAATTATTTGGATAGTTTTATAAATATATTATTGCACATATCAGTAGCTCTGCTAGGTACATACAGAAATTCAAAACTGCACCTCTCCAATATAAAAAAGATTACCTTATTGTCTACCTCATGACCCTAACCACCATCTTCTCCATCTTGAAAAGCTGAAAAACAAGATGAGTCTCTAAGCATATGCCAACAGTCACTAAACTGTCGACAAAGTAGAGATGAAGTTAGAACCTTTCACTGTTCCAAATACATTTCTACAAATTAATCTCCAAACTTTCTCCTATTTCTATCTTTTTTCAAATGGGGAGGTGGAAGATAGCAATGGTAATGAAGATGAACTGAACAACTAATTAGTTAACCATTGGGGGCATGATGTGCATAAGTAAATCTTGCTGTCAGTGATAGTCAGAATTAAATCTGTCAGTGATAGTCATAACTAGCAACATTTAACTGACAGATTTATGAGACATAGTGATCTATCTCGATTACTTTCCAGATGCTTTACTTAAGGTGGGTTAAAGAAAATCACAGTTTTTATTTCATGCAAAGTTGCCTCGTTCAAACTTAAACAAACCATTCTCCTTCTTTACATGTTTTTCCATACCATATTTCCTATGCCCTAATCTTACACAGCAGTCACATATATTTGGATGGTGACTTTAAAAATCTTACAGCTGTTGATTTTTTAGATATTTTCCTAATGCTCTTAAATGTATTTTACAGATTTTGCTGTCACTGATTATATATTTTAAGATATCTGCACTAAAGGACACTTTGCTATTATTTTGTGAGGCAAAAATCAAATCTGAATTTTGTGGCTAGTTTGCAGGTTTAGCCTCACAAAGGAAGTATTTTATTTTATATCTGCCAACAGTTCAGAACTGTGGGTATTCAATCCCAGAACATCTCTAGTGCTAAATTAGCACATGACCTAAATGCCAGAGTTGGCCCTAGTGAGTTAATGTCACAATTAATGTAGAGAAAGCTTAATTGTAAACTTGTACTTTGTCAAGTATGTATAATTATGACTATTCCCAATTAAGATGATGAACACATCAACTGAGAGATGTTTTCCTCCTCTGTACAAAGTTCTTGAGTTCATTTAATAATGTTATCTAGCTTCTGTTTTCATTTGTAAAAATATAAAATATTGTCCCATGTAAATTTGCTTTTGATTAAAAAAAATGGTGGTTCTGAATATTTGTCTGCTGCTGTAACATCTCTGGTCATGAACTCATTAGACTTTATAGGATAAATAGGGTGGGGCTTGTCTGTACTTGGATAGGAAATTTCCATGATAGTCTTGGGATGCTGCTGGAGGTGTCGTTGTTGATTCAGTAGGTGGTACTCTTGCTTCTGATTTTACACTGAATTAATGTCTCAGGAAAGTGTCAAGAGTATCATAAAATAGAAGCACTTACAACTTGTAGTATTGGAAGGACTCTGCAGGTTCAGGAGAGAAGTATTATTAGTCCTCCTGTCCTGGAAAAATCCCATTTAACTAGATTGGAATTACATATCCAAAATTCTCCTTGCACTTCCAGTTGAAATTATAAGTCCCCAAACTCCTTCTTTTTACCTTCTTATATCAGAAATAGTTCCTGTGAAGTTAATGGAATTATATTGGTATAAAACATATGCAAGAAAAGACTCAGGCCCATTTATTCTTTTTAGCTTCCTATTTTCTAGGATTTATATTGTTTTTAACATCCATTCTGTTCCACCGTAGAGGTAGCTGAATTTCAGTGGTAAGTAGATTGATTATCCTGTAACCATGAGGTTTGTAAAGCACTTCACATTGTGAGTTATTCTGCAAATATAAAATACAACCTACTTGTGTTATTTACAACTTAATAACACTCCTAAATTAAATAATTAAAAGAGCTGTACAAGTGTGCAAGATTCTAGGTATTTTCCCACTTCCATTTGTAGATCTTCTGCAAAAAAAAATTAATACATATTATTTTAAAGTAAATTTTCCTTGAGCTAGCAAAGGTATTAGAGCTAATCACTGCAGTATTCCTTCAGCATGGCATTTTTACATGACATCCACTTCCAGGATTACATTTTTGTTTTGACACACACAATAATGTTTAACTGCTGGGTGGAATAAGATTACCACCTCAAATGCTTCAACACAAATGTACATCAGAATCTCTAATATCCTTGCTATCCTTCATGGACAAACCCAAAGAAGTGCACAGACATAATGTCAGTCACTTTGATGAATAATTTAATACTGCTGTTGTTTGAAATATGAAGTTCCAATCCAGCAAAGCACTTGAGCATGTGCTTATTGTCACAATTCCATGCACTGGTGTAGCTCCACTGGTGAAAAAAATACCTTATACAGACAAGACCTGAGAGACAGCCCTCAGAGTCACAATTCCTTTGGAGCTCCTATTTTGAGAGGGAGAAGTATGTTCTGTAGCCCCATGTTTATACACAGCATGCTTTCCTCCCCTTTCCTAGGTCATGAATCCACTTACTATGTACCCTTCCCTGCCCACTTGCTGTTCATGGAGAAGAATCAGGCATGCAGCCCCTGCTATTCCACTCCCCACACAAACTGAGACTCAGGATCAAGATGGGATCCGTACATTCAGGTGTGAGGGAGCCTTATATCCCATTACTCCCTTGCATGGCCACTTAGGGCTTAATCATAATTCAGCCACAAGTGAGTATTCCTCCATTTTTGAGTAATTTGAGCCCCAAATAATTCTTGAATGGTATTCTTTTTTTTAGCTACGTGGGGTTTTTGTTTTATTTATTTATTTATTTATTTAAATCATTTTTGGGCTCAAGCCAACCGGAAAATTTCTTCTCTGAAGATGAATGTTTGAAAAGACTAAGTTAGTGAAACCAGGAGGGAGTGGGCGTTTTGAGGATTATCATGGGAGTTGAGTTGCAATCTCAACTCCCATGAAAGCTGTAGCACCTGGGATCTTCACACATGCCTGTTCAGATACTCAGGAATCTGACCATTATAAAATAGATATTGAAAATGTCAGAAAATTCTAGTGACTTTTCTCCCAGCACCCCAACTATGCCCCTGTGATTTCTACAGTAGTTGCAGGACAGGATGTTTCCCCATTATCCCAAAGTGATGTAAAGTTCTTTTGAAGAAATATTGAAGGTATTTTTTGTAAGCTCTTTCATATTGTTACTGTCGCTCTTCTGACATGCTTCCGTGGTGTGTGTGAGTTAGCCTGTGTACTAATTTAAACTAAGAAAGACAAATGTATTTTTAAAAATTGTCCCACATTGTTAAGCAGACTGATCACTTTGTGTTCTGGCTTTTGTGAGCGATGAGGTAGGGGGTGTCACTATATAACATTTTAGATTTAAAAAAGAAATATTCAGCATTAAATATTTAACATTAAAGTTCCTAGAATTTAAAAATAAATCTACAGTCTTTTTTCCAAAAATGTTGCTGTCAAGAACTTCTGTTTCTTGTTGAGAAAACAGGATATTATAAGAATACTATATTTATCAGGGAAACATACGTAAAAATATTAGGGACCTCTAGTGTATCTGATGAAAGGATTTTAACTGCTGAACAAAGGACAACAGTATAATATGGGTTATATTATAATTAGAACATGTGTTTCTAGCTATGGGAGGCCCAATGATGACATGTTTTAGTAATACTCTTTAAAATTTAATTTCTTTTACCAGAAATGAGGACTATCCAAAGAGTTATCTGAAAAACCTTCTTGTGACAATTGACTCTCTAAAATTTGTGGGACACACATGCATTATTGGTTACTAGATGAAATCATATTACAATCTGATAGATGTTCCTTTATAGAAATGCATTTGGGCTGCTCCAAGCATCTCATTAATTTGTAAACTTGTCTGCTTCTGACATAGTACCTTTCCACTGACTTCAATGGATATTGGGTCAGATCTATGTGACTTATGTGAATAAGAGAAAGGGATGGAGGTGGGGAGTTACTTTTTGCTTGAGAGACATGACTTAGGTGTTTAAGCAAAGGGCTGGGAGACAAGAATTCCTGGCTCTGAAATCCAAGCCCTCTGTAACAAATCACTTCGGGCAAGTTAGTGCATGGCCTATGTGGATGTTCAAGAGAGCCTCTGCCCAGTGGCCAGGCTAGTCCGATGCTCAAGAAGTGCAGGAACTATGTAAGTCAATTGCCAATAATGGTTGGGATACAGTCAGCACAAGCCCCGGGCCGGGCCACATCCCAGAGTTAACCCCACACTGTGGGAGAACACGCTGCTCTCTTTCAAAGAGTGCCACAGTAGCATTGCTCCCCATGTTCTCCTTGAAGTGTTATGCCAACATTGAGCAAATGGCTCTTGGAAAATCTTGTTGGGTGAGTGAGGCTCTGTCCTGCACCCATGCAACCAGTGGCTTTACATCCACTATGCAGCCCTTTACTGTGCCTCTCTTCCCCCCAGTTGCTCTTTTAGTAGAGCTTGTTGAAAATGTTTCAAAAACTTTATTTTGCCAAAACTTAATCTTTTCACAGAAATGTGTCTGTTTTGTTGACAAGCTTTCTCAGGTCTAGCATATAATTTGAGGGAGGTGATTAAGGCACTCATTGGATATGAGAGACTCAGGTTCAAGTTGCTGCTCCAAATCAAGCAGAAAAGGGACTTGAATCTGGGGCTACCACATGCTAAGTGAGTTTCCTAACCACTGAACTATTAGCAGATGAGACTATTTTTCTCTTGAAAAATGTTGAAAGATTTTGGTTTTATCCCAATGTAGAACAGGAAAAAAAAATTTAAATCTTAAATTTTTTTGTGGGCTGAGAAAAACATGTCCCACCCAGCGCTACCTTTGAGTGTAATAATAAATAAAAGGAGTGGGTAGGGATCTAGTTATAATACTGATCTGATCTCCATGACTATAGGGCTTAGTCCTGAAAGGTGCTGAGGTCTATTCTCAGGGGTGCTTTGAGAACTAACTTGATAATATGCTTGTAATATTTATTCAATAAGTTCTTAGTTTTATTATTTAATCAATAATGGTGATGGGAAGGACATCTCCTGACTGTTAATGACCAGTTGGAGGAGTTTAAATTTATTACAGCTAGCTAAGTTAGTTACCGGCCTCCAGCAAATGCTGATCCCAGACACTCACATTGCTTTGACAAGTTATGATAGAATAAATATGTAAAGCAAAAAAGAAAATGGATTATTTGTTTAAAAGTTACCTGCTCATCTCCAAGGCTATAGGAAATTGTTCTGAGTGCTGTCAACTCCCAACAGCAGCAGTGGAAGCTGATGGCTCTCCATATCTCAAAAGATCAAGCCTATAGTTTTCTATTTCCAATACTATTATTTTCCTACATTTTCTTCACCCACTTTATCTATTCTTTCCCTGGCAATTAAAGATCACTACAGTAACCAATAGGAAAGTGGCTCTTACTTTTGCATTGTTCAGTGACACTTATATTTGCACTAAGCCAGAAGCAATATTGATTATTTGAGCTGAATATGTGAAATTAGAAGTAGTCTGTTACATGGAAATAAGATGGCTCATAAATAATGATGCATACAAAAATGAGCATGTTTTTCACAAGGAAAGGGATCAAATCCATACATTCTTGAGGCAAAGTTATCAGTAGCTTTATACAGTCCCTGAAAATAAGACCATAAATGTTCCTATATTTAAAAAAATAATAATTTCAATTTTTTGGATGACTTGAAAGGACATTTCAACTGTAGCTAACTGGTCCAAATTCCATGAAGGTCAGTAGTAACCAAAAGTTGTTATTTTACGCTTGTTCAGTGGCCTATGTGAAATGAGTTCAGTGGCTTCTTGTCCCCATGACTAAAAGCACCAATATAGTTGGTACTACAGTAGTCGGCACCCTTTTTCAGTTCCAACAGAAAGGTGATGTATTGAATGGACATAGAAATTCAACTAACTTCTCACTTCTTGGAAATGGGTCCTCCAAGTCAAGGTTGAGCAATATTGTCAAGAGAAGTGAAGCTGGTACTGTGGCTATTCATGCTGTATCTTTTCTGTGGATAAAGGAAGCTTTCAGTTTCCAGGGCTACGAACAGCAGCGCATTTCAGGAGCTCTGCATCCAATCCTA